>NC_088859.1:41328421-41628421 GCF_963853765.1 Magallana gigas
AAAAGCAGTATTGATCGTAGTTTGTTCTGGTTTCCAAGGTAAAAAAGAAGAAAGGTGTTGGTACAATCCGCTGGTGACACTATCCATAATATCAAATCAGTGCACCCTTGGGGTGGGAGAGAGCGATTGCTGGTGTGCAAAATTGAATTTTACGCCAAGTATCCCGTTCACAATTGATGACGTAATCATGTGTCTTACCGTTTTCACAACGGCAAACCCATCATTAAAGTCTTTGTGTGTTTATTGGATTTCTGTTTCATTTTAATGAATTGCTCTGACTCGTAAACTAGCGAATTTTCAAAACATGTCGTTAAAATGCAGTTTTCTCTCAAAGCATCCAACATGAAAATTCAACAATTCCCGTTTTTTTGTGCGCAAAATCGTGATATGAAAAGTTGATAATGCTTCTGAAAGTGATCTGCTAGAAATCTCAATGCCGATACAATGGAATTGATGTTTTAAAAACAACAGAGAAAAGTATTTTAGATTTATCATTTTATCACAATGATTCAATAATCTATAGTTGGTGTGACCAATTTTAGTAAAATTTATATTAATTTTATTAATGTCATTTTTGTGTCCAGAGGATGGAGTGTTAGTATTAAAGAGTTTTCATGAACATTTAGTAAAACCTTTGAATACTATTTGTTGCCTTTTTCACTGTTCATGATTTTACCGGTTGAAAGGGTTTTGGTAATTTGTCGGATTACATTTTATGCGATTTGTTGTCCAGTGTTGAGAATTTTTTTTTCACATTATTGGCGAGCAAAGGAATCTAAGAAACAATAAAAAAAAAACCGGAGATGGTCCATGAAATGTGTTATCTATCTATCTTTTAAGCAGACTTATATTTTTTAAAAATATCTTTTCTAACTACTGGAAAACTTTATATTTCCACAACCTCTGGTTTTCTTTAAAAAAAAATAAACATGTACATTGCATGCGCGGATCCAGAAATTTTTTCCAGGGGGGGTCCGAAGGATAATTGTGTTTGCCAGGGGGGGTCCGAGGCATATTTTCGCGATAATTTTACTATGTAAATTTAATAAATTTTCATTTTCCAGGGGGGGTCGGGACCCCCCCCCCCCCCGACCCCCCCTCTAGATCCGCGCATGCATTGTACATGTAGGACTATTTCTTTGGTTTGAGGAATTTTGCTCGACTTGTCAACTTGATTTTGAATCACAAATTAATTAGAAAATCGTGGCCCATGTATGGTTCATTTAAGTATTATTAATGTTTCGATAGTAGATTAAGTTAAGGAACCAAAAGCATTGGCAGAATAGTGAAATGTCCTATGCCCCTTTGAAAGTTCTGCCAGTAAAAGTCCCTATTATATAGCATGGATTTCTCGTGATCTAAATATGCTTTGTATCTAATACATGTACCTAGTCAGGGATTTGTTGAAATAAGATACTAGTAATCGCTTGGATCAAAACCCATGTGATCGATAAATGCCATTGGCCACCCTTTTTTCTGATGCATATACCTGCATTGAACAAATTAAAACTGTTTGGAATTGTTACCGTTCAAATTAGGTTTTTTTTCGTTTTGATCCAATAGGATGCACAAGCTTTCCGAATTAAACTCATTAAACATTCTATTGCATGATGTTAGAAGTGATATTCATCATGATTGATATAAATAAAGATGTTGACCTAATTTTATTGTTAGCTGGCTATGAATGTAAGAGAAAATTCGTAAGATGTGCAACAATTTTTTCAAAAATTATCCCCACGTTTGTTCTTTGCTTAAAGAATAGAACCAATTTAACGAGAGCTTGGACTTTGGGTAGTTGGTGTCAAACTGCAATGTGACATAGGTCTGTATATTTCATTGTAGGCCACTCAGCCATTCCTCTTTGAAATCAACCAGATTTATCTGGCTTTTGAGCTAAGACTACTCAATCGGTGTATATTTCACCTGAAGCCAGCATTATTTTTAATTTGTTTTGACGCAAGAATTAGATAGTTACGTCCTACTGAAAGTCCAAGGCCTTGTTAAAAAGGTTCTAATATCTGTGCCGTGCTAGTAATAAACTCGAAATGGGGAAGATCAATATAACCCTCGAAATTCTAATGAGCATTAAACTTTTTAACAAATCTGTAGCAAGGGTCTGCGAATCCTTCAGAGGCTGGATGGGCGTGGCCATACTTATATAGGCTATATCTATCTTCTTGTAAAGAAGAGTTCCGTACAAAGATATAGAAAATGCTCAAATTTCAAAGCAAAAACATTCTGAGTTTTTTCTTTACTAAAAGTTAGTTTATGGCCAAAATGATTACTAGTATGCGTCAAAATTTAAGGTAGATCTGCTTTGTTGACCACCAGCCTCCTTATATATTACACAGACCAGACATTTTCCAATCTCCAATGAATCTTGTTTTTCAACTTCATAACACTTGAACCACAGAAACAATTGCAGTTCCGTAGAGTTCGGTATATCCAATCATGGTCTTGATAGGAATATATAAATTAATTGCAAATATATAATTATACAGCAGAAAAATCAAGTTTTTATAACTCGTTTTACTCGATGGTAAGCCCTTGATGATATAGCCCAATGCAAAGATTTAAGGGACAACCATGCGCGATGTCTTCTCTTCCATAGTAACATTGTACCTCTTCACCAGATAGTAGAACTTTATTTTATTAAAAATTGCATTAAAATCAAATAACGTATCTTTTACTCCCACATATTTACTGACTTTGTTCTCAACAGAATTAAATCTCAAATTGGAAACAAAACGATGCTATTGAAAGAAACGTTTAGAAAAGTGTTGATCGTTACAATAGTTATAGTACAGACAAAAACATTTATCCCAACCTGTCGAGGTACCGAGATTTCACATTATCAAAAACCCATCATAGAACTAAACATGTCTTCCGAACACGTCAGCGTGAGTGAACAATGCCATTTACCATTCACTTGGGGATTAGGTGACTTTAGCAACAATATTGTATGTTTAAGATTTATTTGTGTAAATTTTTGTGAAAATATTTTTATGTTCATGTATACTAAGCATAGACGCTCTGTAAACTACAATATATGTATTATATTTGCTATTTTTTGTAACTGCGTGTGTCTAATGCGCGACTCTAAAGGATGTCGGAGTCCAGACCCACCTACTGGAAAATTCAAACTTATTAATTTACCAAAATGGACCTCGGAACTTCCTGGAAAACAAAAATATGTAACAGACCACCCAACCCCGGGAAAACCGTCATCTGGGTCCGCGCATATGTGTTTCAAAAAGTCGTGTTCATGATTCTGTTTGCAAAAGTAGTGAGTATAGTGATCATCAATAACCGTTTTAATATTCTTCAGAATGTACTTGAGGTTTCTTATGTTGTTTTTTTAATATTGTATTTCAATCTAAAAACAGAATACTTAACAATCTATATTATAAGATTACAAAAGTCATGCAATCCAATTTTTTAAAATTTGTTTGTAAAATGTATTTAATTGTTCATGGCATTATAATGTGGATTTGTTTTCATTCAGTGTTTAGCGTTCCATTTCTGTCAGTCACATATATAACAAAATAAAGATCTTAATTCTCTTGACTGAAACAGAAAGCATTCAGACAAAACTAATACCTAAAACCATCTATAAAAACACTTTTAACAGTGACATTAAAACAGGACGAAAATCACGTGATTTGTACAGTATCCCTGATGATAGAATTTCCACAAAAGTTAATATATCTGTGTTCTAGTCATGAATCATTAGCACTCTTCACCACACCGCTAATGGTGATAATGAGCCGCCATTACGTACCGTACACGTCCGACGACATTGGACTCTCCCCGGAGACGGCGTCCGGTGCGGAATGTCCCGTGTAATACCGCGTTTTATTGGTTCTTCTCCCGCCCATATAATCTGATTTAGAACTTGGTAAAGCGCATTACATTCTCTCTCCCATAACAAATGATTACTCCAGCTAATGCCGCTAGGACAGGCCCCCAACGGCCGCTTAACGCTCAAACAGGGGCAGATTTCTCAGTACACAGTACTGCACCGCGCGACAAGTTTCCTGTTTTATTGGCATTCTTTTGCAATTTGTTGGACTTGAATTAAAAGTCGATAAAAGCCATAGCTCTCTCTCTCTCTCTCTCTCTCTCTCTCTCTCTCTCTCTCTCTCTCTCTCTCTCTCTCTCTCTCTCTCTCCAATGATACATGTATATACAATCACTGTGTTCGTGTTTGGATAAGGGGTAGGGTTAATGAATCTGTATCATATTTTAAAAAAACATTTTTTTTTTGTTTATTTCATTTTGGGTTTTAATTTAAACGGTTTTCACTTTGGTGTACCGGGAAGTACTCTGTTGCGAAGACAGCTGGTGTTTGTTAATTCTCCTATGAAGTAGGTAAATGAGCTTAGAAATCACGTACATGAAAATATCACAGATATTATTCAATTATATTAAGGTGACTTGTGAGACATAGTTAGCAGAACTTGAGAATTGGACGGTAATGTTATAGGCCTGGGCACCTCAATCAGTCCCAGTTAATTAACACTCTTTTATAGTAAATACATATGTACCATTAATAACCTTATGAAACTGCCTATCATAATAGCGCTCTTTGGTGCGGGAACACTAATTTTCTTTTTTAATTTTTCTTAAATTTTTCTAACTTTGGGAAAATTAGAATTCACCACATCCTGCACGAACATTCAACTTTGTACAATGCAATTTCAAAAACTTACTGGCACAATCGTTACAGAATATTCAGGCGTTTTATTTTTTAATTTTCAACAACACATGCCTGTTCTCTATGTACACTTCTGACGTCACAATGCCGGTGTAACATTGTTCGTTCAATAGAAATAAACGTCTAAAATTGTAACCATCGACAAAGATAAAAACTGTCAATGTTAAAATTAATTCCCTTTTTATATAAGTATTATCACTTAAACACGAGAGAGAGAGAGAGAGAGAGAGAGAGAGAGAGAGAGAGAGAGAGATTGACCCACACAACAAAAAGAACGAGCTTGCATTGATCAGCTGATTTTAAACTGTCGTTTGTATTATTGCACGCATGTCTTAATTATTGAGTTTTCGGTGTTACAGAATATTCTTCCTTAACTATTACCATTGATTCAAACCCCGCCCCCCCCCCCCCCCCCCCATCCCCTAACCCTCTTTCCAACTGATCGGATAGGAAAGTTTCATGGCTGAACTTCAGACTAGCCGATAAAGATTGACGGAAGTAGCTATGTAGGCAAAATTAGACCATCATTTTAGTAATGTAGCTTTAAGGTTGATCGTTTGCTTTCAGATTTGTGTTGTTCCGGTTAAGGGTACCAAATTATTCAATAGCCCTGGTGTCAAGATCGCATTCAATATTCAAAAAATTCTTGTTCCAAATCATATATACAATCTCCTCACTTCGAACGCTTTGAACCAAAGACATCTATCGGTGATTTTTCCTTTTTTTCTATAAACTACAGTGCATAAACACCTTAATATATCAACACTCAAGCAAACTTAAGACATATTTCACTGATGACGTTAACCTTTCGTAGATGTTTCTTCAGATGTGAAGCCGATGTGAGGAGATCTGTTCAATGCCGCAACGACAGACAGATTCTGATCGAGATTTGGCAAAACTGAATCCTTGAGGACAAAAACCAGGAAAAATGAGGTATATGTTTGTAAACCAAGTGAAAAGAAATGATTGCAGAATGTCATGGGTGTACAAGTCCCTTCAATTTGTTTTTCGCCTCCGCCAGCTACCCACGGGGCCGCCGTGCTGCATTGTACGAGTGTTCCAGGACTCGTTAGAGCCAAGCTTCCGTTCCTTGACAATGAACTCCAATTTGTTTTCATTGACGCATCCTTTTCTCCATATGGATATGTTAAAATGTATCATTTTTCTGCCCTAATTGCTCCTTAAAGCTAATCTTACAATATGACAAGTAAAATCGATAAAGATGGGGTATAAATTAAAACTATCTCGGGTTATTTGCCTTCGGAGACGACTGCCAGAAAATAAAAAAGACAATGAAAGAAAATGAAAGAAAATTTGTTCCCATAAACATATGCTGTTGGGATGAAATCCTGAAAATGAGTTTTGTAAGGATTAAAAACTATGGGCATCGATTTTGTCCATTCCTTCAGTATTTTGTCCCAATCATGATTTGTAAGGAATAGGGCTCAGTGATAATGAGTGTTGAATCTAAAGAAGAAAAAATCACACATATATGTGTTTCATAATAAATCATACCATATTTGTAATAACTTAATTGCATCGATCTGTTTGTCCGAAAACCGGCCTCCTATTATTCCCAGTTTTAAAAAAATGCGTAGGTCAAGTGGTCATTGTCCAGTCCATGATTATTTTGTTCGAATCTAACCTGTGAAGAAAACACGGTGTGTGTGTATAAGCATACGTAGATAGAACAGTGATGACGAGGTTCTTGTCCCGCTCCCTTTTTTTTTAAATTTGTGTTGATTATTTACGAGGGCTCTCCGTGAATGACATCGATAGGATAAATGAACCTTGATTAGAGAACAGATAAAATCAATTAATCATGTTGGTACTTATTTTATGACTATAATTTTAGTTTTAAGACTAATCGACAATTATTTGTACGGTATAAAGTGTGCGGGTTGAAATATACTGAAGATATGGGAGGATATGAAATAAACAATAGAAACAATTCTACTCATTTGCTCTTAAGGTTATAAGGTTATATGCCATACTCTTTTTTAAACTCTGCGGTGTCAAACCTGCAACGAAAAGTTTTTCTATTATCCCATGAAATAAAAAAAACCAAATTTAATAATCTAAAGCATACGTCTTTCTTTGAACTATAAAATCATGTGTTAAAAATCATTTTTAAAAAAAAGAAAAATTTGATGTAGCATTCCACCTCATCGCTTATACATGTATAACTATGCTTGAGTAGTTCATATTATTTAGAAATAGAGATAAATAATGCATTCCTAGAACAAAAACAAATCCCTTAATCTTGTAGAAAAACTTAGCAGCTATTACACGCATGTCATCATTTGATAATGTGGATATATTGGGTTTTCCCACATATGGACAAACATCTCTGAGATTCACAGCTTTAGATTCAGATATATCTAAATCAAGATTATGTATGGTCCAAACTAAAGGACTTCGTTAGCAACAATAAATCGTTTGATTTCCGGCGATAATAGCAAGGTGTCTGAATTTTCAAGGCATGTGAGACAAAAGCATGTAGAAAGACATGGATATACAGACCAACAGACTGACGAGGGAATATACCTGTCTCCTTACTCCTTGGTAATTGCACAGAATGCATATTTGTAAACACTTTAATAAGACCAAAAAAAATTCATCTCTTCAAACTTAAGGCAAAGGTATATTCATTTTATTGGGAGGCAGGCTACTGATGTGATTGAATTCTTGTTATATTTTGATAATAGTTTATATAATTGTCTCCATATACACTTCGCTGAAAGAGAAATAAAAGTAGAGCAGTTTGCAAAGTAACCAATATATACGTATATTTTTAAAACATTCTTTGTATTTTTTTCCTTTTAGAAAGGGCAGGAAATTCACAACCAAAAGCTTTCTAATATAGAAGACAATTTTATGCTGTCTAATCGCTTTCTTAGATACTTATTAATGATTTATATATCCGATTCAGCGACACACCACGGGATACTTTTAACAGAGTCCAGCGCTCCATTGAATATGTCTTTCTTTAACGCAAGAAACGGGATGCTTTTTTCTTGTTCCGCCATTGATTCTGAGAACGCGGGAATTTGTCTAAATACATCATTAAACGATGGTTTGGGGTTCTTTAATTATTAAGACAGAGAGCGTCTCTCGCCATTTAATGGAGGCACGCGCACGGCTTGTAAATCAACTTTCAATAAGTCTGTACAGGACAAAATACTACTGGTAATGGGACACTAATAAGTTGTTGCCATGGCGACCCGGTGGCCAAGACAGAGCCGGGATAGTATTTCGTGATTTTAATCAATTTCGGTTGATTCTACAGGTAAATCTTTCCTCTGTGATTCCACACATGGAACTAGAATGTCAGAGACTGGTATAGCGTAAAAGGTATTACAAAACACAATTTATTGTCTTCCAGACTATAGATTAATTTACAGATTCTGTAAAAAAACAAAACCAAAATAATTTCTCTAATACATACGGAGCAAACACAATTACATTTAATGTAATTCTCGATTTGACTATGCGTGTTAGGTAAGAGGTCCAAAGGTAGGATATACAGCATGTGTCGTATTTCTGACTTGTCCATGGCGGTAAAATACGGGTATACCATACACAGGTATCCTTATATTGTAGTGTGGGATATTTGCTATGTGTATATGTAATTTTTTTAACAACATTTTATCAACACAGATTAAATTAGATTTGCTTTAAACGTTAAAAGAACCAACGGTTCACGAAGCTTTATACTGAACGCCAATACTCTCTCTCTCTCTCTCTCTCTCTCTCTCTCTCTCTCTCTCTCTCTCTCTCTCTCTCTCTCTCTCTCTCTCACCACACACACACACACACACAAAAGTTGACTCAGCTCATTTTACGCCTTTATTAAGGAATAAGGAATCACCCCGAAATTATCACCTCATAATATTCAAAGAATGATTCCTTATTACTTATATTTATATAATTTTAAGCCATCGTACGATTAAATATTTAAATATGAATAAGCAAACCCCGCTGGCGCCTCAATTTGGCGTCATTTGAAGTTATGGGTAATATAGTACAAAATCGATACGTAGTGTTATCAAAGGAAAAGACACTGGAAAATGTAAATATTCTTATATAATCTCAAAGCCTGGTGAGTTTATGTTAACACAACCAATATTTTCATGGAACCCTCCGAAACGTTGTTGCTATAATTTGTCGGTGAATAAAAATTGCATATTACAATAATCTTGTGAACAAAACGTGAAACATCTATTCAGATAGCATTCAATACTTGTAAGTAAATCATCAAATCTACAGGCACGTAGCATCAGGGGGAGCCAGGGGGGCCTGCCCCCCCCCCCCCCACTTTTTTCTCGCAGAAACAAATTTTTTAAAATTTACATATAAAAAATTGATTTATCATGGAGTTGCCCCCCCCCCCCCCCCCCCCCGATGCTACGTGCCTGATCTATACCTAAGAATTAAGACATTCTGCAAACTACAAATTACCCGCACCAGTGTGACTACTTAACCTTTAGTATTTCCACACAAGATGATGCCCGTAAGCTATAATTGAATTTTTACTGATAAGTAATTTTTGTGAAATTAAAAACTTCCTTTCGTTTTCGAAAAACAAGCCCAAAATAGCAAAAATGAGAGTATGGTGGGGGCACTTTGGCGGATCTAAGTCAGGAATAGTTTGCATGAAAATAATATTCTTGCAATGAAATAATATTGAATGATTACGTAGAGAGTGAATACATTTACTGTGAAATAATTTGGAGTACACATACATGTAGAAGTTAAGATTTGACAAATGTTGAATAAATAAAATGAGCCGATTCGCTTCTTGAATGTGCAATTTTAGTTTTTGATGAATAGAACTTATTGGCTTGCGAAGTACGACCTCTGGTGAGAGAATGGGATAGAAATTTCCAAAACGGGGTAACCAAGAACGCAGGTTGACTAATTAACGTCAGGAGAAAAGTGAAGGACGAGTTCATCATGCAACGCGGGCAGATACCTTACATCGCACATCTCTGATTAATACAAAAAAGTTAATAATATGGAACAATTCATGCGCGGATCTAGAGGGGGGGTCGGGGGGGGGGGGGGGTCCCGACCCCCCCTGGAAAATGAAAATTTATTAAATTTACATAGTAAAATTATAGCGAAAATATGCCTCGGACCCCCCCTGACAAACACAATTATCCTTCGGACCCCCCCTGGAAAAATTTTCTGGATCCGCGCATGCAATTTCATGCAATTATGTTAGTTGTGATGGAAAGAACTTTCCAGAGCGGGGTGTCCATAAACGCGGGTTGACTAACTAATATCCTGACGGAAAATGTAGGGCGAGATAACCATCGGGTGGATATTTTGGATCTGACAACTTTGGTTTAAAATATGCAATTAATATGCATATACACTAGCGTCTTTTAATTTCTTACTTTTTTTGGTGGGTGGCAAACGTTAGACATTAATTTGTAAGCAATGAACAAACTATGTTCTACGTCTTAAATATAAATAAAATGATTTATGCATAAAACGGGGAAGTCGAATAGGTCCACAATTGTTTTTTTCAACAGTCTTTTATCTAAAAATTCTTATTTAGGACAGTACTAGTAATTTAAAAAGTGAAATCTAACGTTTAGACAGAAACGCACTAAATACCCACTCACTGGTTTGAGTACAGTGGCGTCGGATGCAAATTGAAAGGGGGGGGGGGGGCGCTAGACTATTCCTCAAATATCTTGACAAGCAAAAAAAAAATTAATAAATCCCAAAATCATAAAAACCCTAATCCGGGGGGGGGGGGGGGCTAGTATACCTATGACTCCAACTTCTCAGTATTTCCATCTTTTCAAGGTAAATTTTGGAACAATTATCTTTGCGGCGAGAAAAAGTCGGAGGGGGGGGGGGCTGAACCCTCTATGATGCTATGTGCCTAATGGTTAGGTCTAACTTTGCAAAAAAAGTTAGCGCCCCCCCCCCCCCCCCGGTTCCAGTATATAATAAATTGTATTGATTAAGTACAAGGAACGACAACTCGTACAGTTGAGTATAAAGTATAGTAGGCCAAATATCCACCCATGATATAAAAAAATTTTCAAACTGTCTCTTAGATGTGTTTACAGTGTGGTGAAGCCGAGTTGGAGGCGCGGTATCATCATTTTCACTGAACGATTCAAATAGATCGTGAAATACTGGCATTTACGTCATGTACAACTATCTAAAGAATTGGATAAGTCTTTTTGGTGTACATTTTTTCTGTAGTTCGTCAGGTAACAACTTTATTAATCAAAGCCATTGAGATAGCTTCTTGTGCAGGCACCTAAAGTTAAACTACTTTCGGTTCTTTTTCCTTTGATCCATAGGCTATTTCGATTTTGCTCATTTTGTTACGTAGCCCACCGATAAAATCCCGAAGAACAGCAATTTAAATATATTATTATTATTATTATTATTATTATTATTATTATTATTATTATTATTATTATTATTATCAGTAGTAGTTGTTGTAGTAAGCTTTGTTTAAATTAATTCACAAAGACTTTTTAAATGATCATCACGACTAAACTTCGTACGAACTGATTTGTTAAAAGTTAAGAGTACGACTTATTTTGCACCCACACGACCTTGGGTGATTTTGGAAAAGGTAGGACTATCTGCTTCAGACTGTTTTTCAGGGGGTTTTTGGGACAAAAACTTTTTAAGCGTTGGGGAAAAGAAACATTGTAAAGGAAAATATATAACTAAAACAATCAAATATTTTTCAATCAGTATATTATGTCGAGAATAACCTTTTATACCTCGAATTTTCTCGATCTAAAAAATTAATATGATCCTTGTATTCAATTATCTTTAAAACGAAGGATTTTAATTTCAATCATTTAATAATAAGTATTATATATTAGATAAAGTGCAGATTATTACCTGTTGATTACGGTTGTAATGGGCTTAATTCAAGTATGAGAACAGTCCATCGTTTGGTGGGTTGACTCTTTATATCATATTTGGCCATTATTTGGTGGTCAAATACTCGATATCTATGGGATCCCTATTTTATCTACCAAATGAAAGTCTTTTTTTTTTTTGTTTATTTTGGAAAACGTTATCTGAAATTCTGAAGAAAGCGTGCATAATATTTTCCACCTGGGCAAGTACACTGACATGAGTATAGCTGCAGAACTGTAGCTCTCCGGGAAAAAAAATATTGACAGACCGGAGAGCTACAGGGCCACCCATTGAAAAAATTGTATATTTATTGCGCAGAAAAACGTGCGCTAGTTTTCGACTAATTTACCTTATTTATACGCAAATTCTGTGAAAACAATTAGTATCATTAAATTCTTCATGCAATTTACTACTGATATCGTCTCTTCACTTGCCTCGGATAGTCTTTTAAACACCATCACCTGTCCCGTAAATTCATGTGGTGCACTTTGTTTACATGTCAAAATGGCGACTCTCGATCTCGATGTAAATTCAACACGGTAGCGTGTTCCGGAGAGCTACAGTTCTGCAGCTAACATGAGTACATCAATTGACAAAATCTGTGTCCAATCAACATGTTTTTCTTCATTTGTGAAATGCAAGAGTGGCCTAATTCCTCTGCTCCATATTTTTACTGATGCCTCTACTAAACCTATTAAGGACCATCTTCCACTTCATTTTTTTGAGATTCTTGTAAAGATAACAATCGTTGTTAAAAATCTCGGTTTCACAATGCCTTTCTGCTTTAATTATGATACTTGGTTTTCTAGAAAATAAAATGACATTGCCTATGAACTCATGTAATGTACAGTACATGTAGGTGATAGAATTAGTCCTATGGACCCAAGTTAATTTTTTGCAAAATGACATAGCTAGCACAACAACAGGTAGGTTTTCTTGTAATAATTTTGGACCACTTGCCCATAAGTAAAAATGTTTTATTTGGTTTGTACAGGATTTAATATACAAAAAAAGATGCTTCTTAAGGTGAAGGAAAGAAAAATAATTCACTAATAAAGTGATTTAAATGATTACATTTGGTGTTACTCTGTTGAAGTAAAACAATACATGTATAATTAACCTTCAAATCACATTTGAAGTTTTAAAAAAATCAAATTCTTGCCATTTACTAGAGGCTGACATGATGTAGAACTCTATTGTATTGAAAGTAAAATAAAATTTATTTTGTTGTCAACCCATCTATCACGGACTATACATACATTGTACACAGTGCTCTGGATTAAACCCTGGTTTATGCCTTTCTGGAGCTACAGGTCAATATATGTTAAAAAGTTGCAATTTCTGGAGCACATAAACTTTACCTAATTTTCACCCAAATTCTGTAGAAATAATAGCTATATGTTATTGATTTCGAAAGTGGTTTAAAGGAAACAATTTCATGATGCTGCAATCTTACAACTAACAATCTTTATTATACATTCTTTAATTTAAATCCTCTAAATAAAAAAGATTTCCTTGTTTCAGCTAAGCAATTTTTGTAGAGATAAACATGTACTGGTATGTGAGAGAAAAATATTTGCTTGCATATGGTATATGAAGAAGTTTTATAATTTCTTGGCTCTTCTGTTTCAGATGGCCTCCAAACTGCCTAGACCCCAGCTTCGAGGTTTATTTGGTGATTATATCAGAAAGAGGATGGCAGCAATTTTTTCTGTATCTCTTGTTTCAACTCTACCAGTTTACTACTATGGTGTCAACCAAATCAAACACAAGCACCTGGACTTTTTTAGGCAAGTTTTAGATATATTTTTATACTCAAGTAATCTTTAATATGCCTAGTCCTGAAAGAGATTTATTCTTAAACATTCATTTTAGATGTACAATGTACCATTGATACGTATAAATCAATGTTATTTTCGTTTTCTTTTATACATGTATCTTATTTAAGGTCAGACGACACGTTCCTCAATTTTAGATAACTTTTTCCAAGAATTTGTTAATGGTTTACTACTACTTTGACAAGCTTTCTTGCAAAAAATTAGGGTACCTTACCAGGCATTTCTGCAAAATACTAGAGTATGCAGTTTCCTATATAATCTTCTTGAAAATACACTTGAATTGCTGATATAAAAATAAATACATCTAGAGCACAGCGAAATTCACTAAATTAGAACTTTATCTCCGCCGGGGCGGGGCTTTGAACTCACAACCTCTAGAACCTTTATGCTTCTGGTAGTGAGTGGCCACGGTTCTAACCACTCGACCATGTACACATATAACCAAATTCAAGTAAATTTTGATCATTTTTAAAGTAATTATAAAATTTATTTTATCATATATTTTTCTGCATGAATCTTAGGAATGTTTGTTTGTGTCATATTTAAAAACAGATTTTTTAATAGAAATAATAAAAAATTCACAATCAGATAAAAACCAACATCTAAAAATGGTAGGATTGGGGCATTTTTGTAAGTTAGGTCGGGTTACCCCAAACACACAACTTCTTTTTAGCTCACCTGAACCGAAGGTTCAAGTGAGCTTTTCTGATCACCCGTTGTCTGTCGTCCGTCCGTCCGTCCGTCCGTCTGTCTGTCTGTCCATCCGTCTGTAAACTTTTCACACCACTGGGCCAAATTTAACCAAATTTGGTACAAAGCATCCTTATGGAAAGGGGGTTATAAATTGTTAAAATAAAGGGCACAGCCCTTTTCAAAAGGGAGATAATTGCGAAACAGTAAGTATAGGGTGCATGTCTTTAAAAATCTTCTCAAGAACCACTGCACCAGAAATGCCAATATTTACACAAAAGCTTGTATATATAGTGAAGATTCTAAATTGTAAAAATCGTGACCCTCTGACCAAAACTGGGGCCCCAGGCGGGGTTCAAAGTTTAACATAGAACTACATATGGAAAGTGTTTAAAAAATCTTCTTCTCAAGAACCACTGCACCAGAAATGCCAATACATACACAAAAGGTTGTATATATAGTGAAGATTGTAAAAATCGTGACCCCCGAACAAAAATTGGGGCCCCAGTAGGGGTTTAGATTTAAACATATATAGGAAAATGTTTTAAAATCTTCCTCTCAAGAACTATAGTGCAACTGTTTGGGATATTACTATGCATACATGTACATCCTTAAATAATGTAGATTCAAAAAATTGTAACTCCCGGACAATTGATGGGCACCAAGAGGGGTTCAAAATTTATTTTAAAGTTTAAAAATTTTCTTCTCAAGAACTACAATGTTTTAGTTTGTGGAATTTATATGCATGCATCCTTCGCTTATGTAGATTCCTAATTGGTAAAATCGTGACCCCCAGACCAATACTGGGGCCCCAAGATAGAAATATAAAGGTAACATGTTAAAAAATCTTCTTCTCGAGAACTACAATGCTTCAATTTGTGAGATTACTATCATGCATACAACCTTGGATAATGAAGGTTCGACAGTTTTAAAATAGTGACCCCTGGACTAATACTAGGCACCCAAGATGGGTTTAAAGTTAAATGTAGAAGTACCGGTATATATGGAAAATGTTTAAAAATCTTCTTTTCGAGAACTACAATGCATCAATTTGTCAGATAACTACGTAAGCACCCTCAAATAGTGTAGATTCGAAATTATAAAAGCCGTGAACTCAATCTAATACTGGGGCCCCAAGTGCTGTTCAAAGTTTAGCATAGAAATATAGAGGGAAAATGTTGAAAAATCTTTTTCTAGGGAACTATAATGCTTCAGCTTGTGAGATAACTATGCAAGCATCCTTAAATAATGTAGATTCCAAATAATTAAAACTTTGGCACTGGACTAATACTGTGGCCCCAAGAGGGGTTCAAAGTTTAACATAGAAAGATATATTGAAAAGGTTTTTAAAAAGTTTTTCGCGAGAACTATAATGCTACAGTTTGTGAGATTACTATGCAAGGATCCTCAAATTGTGTAAACTCTAATGTAGTGAAACCAAGAGTTATCTTTCTTGATGTTCTGTACAGTCTGAGAGTTATTCCTCTTGAAGTGGAACTCTGCTACGTTCAGTTTTTCAGGTTGTGTACGTGCGGTCCCACCGCAGTGCTACACATTTTCATTCCTATGTTACTATTTATGTTGTTCAAGCCAACCATAAACCTCGGACCATAACTGGGTCCCCAGAAAGGGGTTCAATGTTTAAAATAGAAAAAGCATATGCTACGAAATGTAATGTTACAAGGAACTGCTGTTCAGGTGAGCGATGTGGCCCATGGGCCTCTTGTTTTTTTAAGCTTTAGCAGCACATTGTATTTAAGCTTTAGATCAGTCACACCATTCACCCATTTTTGTTTAACATAAGCTATACACTTGGGGGTTTTTTCACCTTCCTATCAAGTACATTGTACAAAGATAACATGCTAATGATGCTATGATGATTGACCTTTTTTTTGCCTTTATTGGTACAGGTCAGTGATTTTCCTTATTTTACTGATTGTGTTGTCTTTTTCAGCCGAACTGATCCTTACGTCCTCCAGGAACAGCTGATCAAGGACGGGGCCTACTATATAGTAACACCAGAAGGCACTGTCACTTGGGATGAAGAATGAGAATCCGGGGTAAATTTTTCAAATGTCTTTACCAGTTACTGTATTAATTTAAATCATATCTGTTTTATTTACTTTTGTGTCTCTCACATTAGTCTTGCTTGGGCTAAATTTAAAATAGGAATACATGACAAAGAGTAATTACAAATATTATCTATGCAATATTTAAACATGTTTCTTCAACAGTATAAGTTATAATCAAATTTTTAAATTGAAACTTAATTTACTGGTCTTTCATTAAGAAATCTTTACAAATTTAATAATTTTACTAGTTTAAATGTATGTCTGTAGCTCTCGTAAACTTGTTGACAATGCAGTTAAGTAATTTAAACCAGAACTCCATACCCTGTTCTTTCTATTGTTAGAAGTTTTTAATCCTTTTAAATTTGTTTTTTTTTTCAGGATGTGAAAGCTGAAGGAGTGATGTTGTGTTATAAATGAGAAAGAACTGTGTTTCAGATCCATATGTTCAATAAACTTTAAAACATTTTTTTTATTGGTTTTAACTTTTTATTTATAAATATTTTAAAACATGGTAAATAAGTTATGGAGAAGAATTTTGGATTGGTCCTCCTGTTGTCAGAAGATCTTTGATACTCTTCGCTTTATTCGACTTCTCAATGAAGTTTCTGAAGAAGAAAAATAACAACATTAATGTTTTACAGCATTGCATAGCACTTCCACTTCAATACAAGGAAAATTTGATAACATGTTATAGGCATCCTTCTGATCACTTCAAAACATGAAAAAAGCAGCAATTAATGCACATATGTATTTATAGTTCCATGACATAAAATAATGGGACAAGTGATATTAATCCTCAATTACTTCAACTAACCTGACTTTCTCCGTTCTTTCCTCCGTTTACTAGGGTCAAACGTCTCGTATATGTTTTCATCATCTGCAGAGATAGAATAGAAATACTAGTAGGCGTGTCAAAATATGTCAATAACTTGTATAAGTATATATTTACATCTACGCGGGTTATGTATTTTTCCTGCAATGTCGCTACCTTCATATCCCGAACGAATCACCAAAGAAAGCATTATTGTTTAAATAATACCGCGCTTAACGGATTGTTTTATTAATTTTACATTAAACAATAATTTATATAGCTAAATTGGCTAAAAATGCCACTAGAAAAAAAAATTGATCACTCCTCCATTACATACACCATCCCAATGTTAATCCCTAGAATTTTTTTCTTTAAAATTTTGTGGTGGTATAAATACAGCGCTGATAAGCCACCAAAAGTATAAATGTACTTTTATATTGTGTAATAGTTGTATTAAAGCTGCATTACTTTAGAACCTTCCCTTGCCTTTTTATGTCTTTCCAAATTCCACAAGAACGACATTGGCTAAACCACTCCCTCCCCTTGTCCCCTAGCAAATTTTGCCCTCTCCCCCGTACAATGTATCAAAGTCATACCCTCATTCTTCACGGCATGCTGTACAAGGTCACTTTCGCTGCCGGTCATCAATCGCCCGGGGGAGGACGCAACCTTTTGTAGGTCAATCTTGTCCAGCTGAAGTTCTGTTACAGAACGAATCTTTTTCTTCAACCTCTTGCTTTTTTTCTTCGAGATTTTTTCACTACAGATATGAATTGAAATTTGGTTTGTGAATATTTATAACTGAAGAAATAAAAGTTGACATAAAACGGATTAATTTGTGTTGTTCAAAACTTACGATTGTACTTCGCTGTAATCGTGGATATTGCATTCAGACAACGTTTGTCGAAATGCATAGTCCTCATAAGCACTGTCACTGTATTTGGTCAAATACCCGTATTCGCCCTCGGAAAGGCACTCGACCTCTTCCTCTATCCATTTGTGTCGTCTTGGAAAAATGAAGTAATTTGATGGGAATTGCAATTTGTCTTCCAATCTCAGAGAAATGTCACTTCTGAGAGGAAGCAGAAGACAGAACTTTAAGCGCGCGCTTATTCCCGATTCCCTACGGTCTTCCCGGTGAGGCAAAGGGGAGAGAACCAAAACGGAGTCCGTCACAATATTCTCTATTTCAATTTCACAATCAGTGGGCAGTAAGCAAGTTTCTGTGTTGGATGTCGGAATAAAATCGACCGTCAGTGGCACATTGACAGACTTGGACAACACTACATTAATGTCGAACCCCGATTCCTCGCCAGGACTGGGTAACTGAATAAAATCCGCTTCAAGGTCCAATGGTAACTGCAGTTTCTGTCTTGTCTCATCCTCAAGAACTTTTTCACATTGTATAACCTGACACTTCTCGTAGGATTTTTTTCCAAGTTTAATATTCACTGTAGAAACATTAAAATTCTTAAAAACAAGTACATCTCCTGCTTTTAAAGAGAAATGCTCTGGTACATCGGAAGCAATATCTTCCATCATTTTAATTGACACTTCTTTTTTCAAGTCAAGTGACACTAGCTCGGATAATGACTTAAATCGCCTTAAAGACTTCCTCAACCTGCCTTTTACTCTGTCACTGACTAAGAATTTATCACCAGAAATACTGCACAACATTTTCTCAATTTTATCAATTCTATGTACAAGAATTTCCATACCCGCTGACAAGTATCCTTTGAACTTTTCATGCAGTTGGTCACAATAACCAACTTGGGCTACTACAGGAAAGTCCTGTTCGAATTCTTCCACGAATTCCTTTAGCACTAATTCGGGTTTGATAGGTTCACCGTATTCAACACTTTTCTCCTCCTCTGGAATCTTGAAAAAAAGATTCGAATCTAGCGCGATCTTCCATCTGACGTCAGTGTCGTCTGCTGGGGAGGCAAGTAGAAACAAGTCTGGGCGCTGCATGTAAATAATTCCTTTAAATGTTAACGGAAGACCAGTGATACGGGATAACGCAGCATCTTTGTTTTGGACATTATCGTACACTGGTAAATGACGCGTAAATTCATCACCAATCTGTTGGCTACCGTCGTTGGCGACAGCGAATTTCTTATTTTCATTTGAAAGTCGAAGAACTCTTTCCACCGCTCCCAAAGAAATAATTTCCTGTAGGGTGTAGGATAAAGGATCGTGTACGATTGTAAAGTTTCCTTGAGATGATAGTGGCAGCAAATGATGCGTTCCTGCAGAATCTTTACACTCCACACACAAACACATGTCATTCAAAGAACGCGTTTTGCGAATGAAATTCAAAACACAACCACTTTGTAATGCACTACCACTTTGTGTAATCACTTCCGTATTTGCCCTAAAAACTGTCGGACAGTCAGTCAATAAGTCTGCCACTGTTTTGTAGACTTTAGGCTCCGTTGAGTTGTAGTCCTGTACGACGTGGAATTTGAAACTGTTGTCTACGGGCACTCTCACCTCTCTCCTCGACCCTGCGTCCGCATCATAGAATCGGAGGCCCACACTTTCCACAGCCAGGGTCCTCAGCACCAGGGAATCACCGGCAGAAAACGGGGCCCCATTGAGTCCATGTCCTCCCACGACTTCACTGATTTTTGGAAGTTTAAACGTCTCCACAAATTCTTGTAACAAAATAGCCTCCGACGACATCGTTCGTTCATCGGAGGCCGCCATTTTTGTTTTTAGTTTGACGTTTACCTGGGGCGATAAACGTACACCTGGAATGTGTAACACAGCCAACCCTTGTCGTATTGCAACAAGGTCAATAGCTTATCTTTTTATTTTTATGTTCTCTCTCTGATTAACGGTAGCAAACATATATGAAATTAAGGATATAAAAAATGAATTTAAGTTGAATTTAACTGTTGAAAGATTTAATTGAATTCTTTATCCAGATCACAATGCTATTTTACAATTTCTGCACTTGAGCTGGGCAATAAATCATACACGATTTACAAATGCGAACATGTCCATGCTTCAAATTATAGCATTACCTTCGTTTGATGCTCAGCAATTTGTAAAGAGAAACAATGTCTTGTAAAACAGCAAAGAAGGGTAGGGGTACCATTGCATGGGTTTTAGAGCAGCTGCTTGTAATATATGAACGGTCGACAAATCAATATAGTCTCTATTGATCTGCAGGCATGTTCAGGAAGCTATCTTAGGACCAAGGTGCGTCCTAAGTACATCTTAGGATACGTCTTAGTATTAAGTCTGTTTCTCTAAGCTCTCCTAAATTTAGGGAACGCCATAACTTTTTCCTAACTTTAGGACATCACTTACCTTGTTCTAAGACCATTCTTAGGCTGTGTAATAACGTTTTGGGGGATACTGGGGCTGTTGTGAAGCTTTTTCCTAAGACCGATAGAATAAAGCAATATTTTCTACAGTTTCAGCATTTCTAACAAACATCTAATTCCTAATCCTGGGGGAGGGGGGGGGGGGCACAACCATTTATTCTATATTGTACGTTCATTTTATCAATATAAATTGGAGAGGGACCCTGCCCTCCCCCCTAACTTCCCTGTTGCTACATCCTTATTATTCACTTTTTTTTTAATATATACAATGTACACTAAGTAAGTTACATTCATTGTTTTGATTACCTTTGGACAAGATTATTCAAATCTCCTTGGTTAAAAAGTAAAACATCGGATTATGTAAGCCATGCGTGATCATTTCGCATTTTTCTTACTTCATTCTGAAAAAATAATCTTTGAAAAAAGTCGTAATGTTGAATAAACTGTATTTATGAATTTTCTTGATATATTACAACTTATTTCTTATTTACCATCGTGTATTCTATATATAACAGATTGGTTGTGTTTCTACATGTAATTCTATGAAAAGCGCATGTTTATGTATAACATATACTTGAATGACAAGATTATCAAATGTTAATTTACACTCAAAGAATGGACATTTGCTTGTAAGCCAATTATGCCCTGATACATATTTTTATTGAAAAAAGCAGTAATTTGGATATCTAGGGTGCTGTTTAATTTTTATTTTTTTTATTTTTTTTTTATTTTCTTTTATTATCATGTTTTTTTATTAAGTAAATGTAAACGTTAAAATTACTAGTTTTAGGCCCATTGTGTTACATGTAACTACCGCCACGTACAATTTTCCCTGGCAACATGTTTGATGATTTATCCCTGCACAAGTCTCTCACATTCGATTTTTATGATTAAATGTGAAAAATAAGAATGGTTGTAGAAGGTTAGAATATCCTTACTTAAGATGTTCCTAAGTTACCGTCGAGCTACATCTTAAAAGACGTGTTCTAAGTTGATCTTAGGATGTTCCTAACTTTTTTAAAGTCATATTTTAGGAACACACTTAGGTCATATCTTAAGAAACTTTGGTGAACATGCCTGCAGTTTACCAACAGTCGTGGGATACTTTTTGTTTACACGTTTCAATATTTTGTTTACCATTTTTTTTTCGAAATATTGGCTATTTGAACAAAACCACTTATTTTCATTTGTCGCATTTGCGATTTTTATTTTGATTGGGACCAATGTCTAAAGTTGGCATTTAATACTGGCTAGACCACACGGATTATTTAAGAGTTATCTTGCTTGTTGTGGGAACGTGTAAGTGGTTCATCCAAGGTGATGTGTGTGTTATATCGTAAAACATCTCAAATGTCTCGTTATTGGTGTTGTCTCTTACCCAAGGTCATAAAGAAGTATTAACCAGCAAAGTTGCGTATTTCTATGAATCTATATACTCACTTATCTACAATTAAGCATAAAGTGAACAAATGATGTAGGCGACGGAATGATGAAAGGTTAGCTATCTGGAAAATTGGTGTCTATCCGTGTAGTCCGTGCAGTCCGTGCTCTCGATGAAGCGATCAACTTTCATTGCCTCACTAAATATACCATAGGTTTTTTAAAAAACTTTGTCACTTTATATACATGTAGCAATGAAACTTATCAAAAGCCGAAATCCTTATGCTAGTGATTTATGTGCTATGCAATATCACGAATATCCTTTGTTTTTGTCGTTTCGTTTTTATAATTTATGTATACATTCTTATTAGTTTATTGAATCCTGAAGTATCTATATATGTGGCAGTCGATATACGTCCAGAAAAGATACTGTCTGTTTTCTGTATAGACACCGCCGTACAGCATAAATACCGTAAAACAGGAAATGGCCAAGAGGCAATGCAACAAGCAGCACGGCTAAACAGTATGCTAATGTAGTGCCTGAAACGGTTCAGTCTAAAACTGGGTAAATATAAGGTTTGTTCTGGTGATTAGTTCCCCCGGCCGCCTAATGTACGTACCGCAGAAAATTTGATATAGAATACTCCAAGTAAACGCTGGCGTTGACAATGATGTAAATGGCGTTGACACCATGCGTTATTGCGTTTACGACAACTCCTGCATGACTCGCTTGGAATATGAAATTAAACTCAGGGTTCCTCTACACCTTTTCGGACAGTACATCACAACATTGATTTGAAATGTTTTTGTAGTTCAACGGATGAAACGCCAGACTACTTAAACAGGACTCTGAGTTCGAATGCGGCAGGAACTCTGTTTAAATGGATTACAATATTGTTTTTAGTCGTATTTATTTCATCTACTAAAGTCTTTTTCATATGCGTTAAAATGTAAGCTTGTAATATATTTTATTTTAGCTTAAACCAACTACAAGTACATTCTTCGCCGGAAACCTCCATTAAAAATCAAAGCGCCCACTGTGGTTTTTCAATAAATTGGTTTCCAATTATGGTTTGGGACTATGTCGTACGCAAAATGGTATTTTTGTATTTCTGATACTAGCATTCTACTAAAGTCTTTTTCATATGCAGGCACGTAGCAAGGGGAGGGGGGGGGGGGGGCAGGCCCAGCCACTTTTTCTCGCAGCAAATATTTTTCTTAAATATACATAATATATAAAATCGAATTACATACCCCCCTTCCACTTTTTTGGAAGCATGTATTAAATTGAAGTGAAAATATGGAAATCAACACAGTGGAATTGAAGCTAAGGGAACGCTACGCAAATCTCCATCCCCCAAACCCCCTGGATTAGGATTTTTATGATTTTGGAACATTTCATTTTTTTTAATTTTGCTTGTCAAGATTTTTTGGATGATGCTTCCCCCTCCCTCCCACTTTCCAAAACCATGCTACGTGCCTGCGATGCATGCATGCATACACTGTATGTTCTCAACTCTATATTAATTTTTCGTTTTGGTCGTCACTTTTTCGGTCCCTGATTCTTTCTAAGCGAGCTTTCATACAACATAGAAATTACCCGTATATAAGTGACCTGTTCGCAATTTCTCAAGCATGCAATTTTGACATATCAATTTCATTTCTTTGCTGGCTTTTTAAATATTGTTATCAAATCTCTTTTCTTTCTTGTTTCTTTTTATTTGGTATTTTTTTTCTTCATTGGTTAGAAGAAAGGACGCGTTGGAAGGCTTTGCAAGTAAGCCTGTAGTTGTTATTTACTTTGAAATTTACATTTGAAATTTACAAGTCAAACCTTGGCTTATCAGTTACACTGGATGTCGTTAAATGTAACATTTTGAACATTAGAAAATAATGAATTCGAGTTGTAACTAGAACTGTGAGTATATATATATATATATATATATATATATATATATATATATATATATATATATATATATATATTATATATATATATATATATATATATATATATATATATATATATATATATATATATATATATATATATATATATATATATATGAATAAACAATAATTTTCAGCACCAGATGATGACAATAGAACATGCCGAAAAAAAACAATACACCATAAAGACTTTGTGAAGCAGATGACCACTTCCCTGTTCGGTTGGTATGAATACGAGTCGCTTACCTGAACTACGATAAATCACGTGGGTGATCTTACTCCAAAAGAAAGTTTATAACCCCGAATTTATTTCTTTTAGAGAAACAGGTAGTAAAGACATTCATATTCCAACTTCTGACTATTGTACACGGCAACTCTAGATGTCCTCACGTCTTACCAGCTGTATCTGTAAGCTATTTAGGGGAATCGTTTCCGTTGAAATGAATATTACTTTGTATAATACGATTGCAATCTTTAAAATATTTAAAAAATAATATATAGTTAATGAAAACTTAAAAACACTAAGAATTCTAAAGAGTCAAACATGTTAACTCGTTCACATTAACCATGGGTGGATATATTCTATGCTCTCAATGGAGATGATATTTTACAGAAGTTGTATGATTTTGGAGATAGTTTTGTGTTTGATTGTTTGTTAAAAGAAAATAACGCCTTTTGGAAAGATGTTTTGATTGCCTGGACCTGTTATATGAAATGTTTTACTTGCTCTCCGCATTTTAAAAACAAATTTGATTACATTCCTGTGCGGTATAACTCTAATATAAAAGTGGATAACAAACCAGTTTTTATTAAATCCTGGTATGAAAATGGAATGTAGGTTGTGCAAGATTTTTTTTTATGATGATTGTAATCTTTTAGACTTTGGAGCCCTTAAAAACACATACATGTACAATCTAACTGACAGTTGTGTGATGCAATACAATGCAATACAATAGCATCGTTACAGCTATTTCAAAATTTTTGAAATCATTGTTAATAGATAGGTCTTCTTTCAAAAGACTTCCTTATCCATATGTACCTTTATTTATTTTTGGAACCTCTCATATCTTCTGAAAAACGTTCAAATATCTTTTAAAATTTTTTGAATAAAAGTGAGGTTATTCCAACCTCAATTAGCAAGTGGGAGACAGAGCTTATGCCATATGGAGTAGACACAATATCAGTGCAAGATGTTGTTAAAATTTGTTATAAAACCACAAGTGATTCTTCTGCCCAGTGGTTACAATTTCGAATTTTGCATAGAATTGTTCCTGTTGGAAAATACTTTAAGAAAATTAACATTAAAACTTCTGATTGTTGTGGTTATTGTATGGAAAATGTTGAAACAATAATACATGTTCTCATTTCTTGTGATAAAGTACAAACACTCTGGAGTGATTTAATTAAGTCTTCATATACATGTATACAGAAAGACCACTGAAAGAGTTGGTTTTATTGTTTCGAATATTATTCTTGGTGAACTACCATTGTCAAACAATAACAGGGTTATAAACTTCATAATTTTATATGTTAAACAATATATTTTTATATCCTAAATGCAAAATAAAATGCCAAATTTTCTTGGATTATGAATTTTGAAAAATTGTGGCTTACATGGAAAAATATTAATTTTAGATTAGTTTATGATACTATGATTATTACTATTCGTATTTTTATTTATTTTGTTTTTTGTTGTTGTATTTTTTTGGGGGGGTGGAAGCAAAGCAACCATTAACCACGAATATTGAAAAATGTATGTAAATATACTTGTGTGTGAGTATGCATGTGTATAAAATTTATAAAAACTGAATTTATTAATGTCAACATTAGTATGTATGGAACAAAAACAATAAATTATCAAAAAAAAAAAAAAAAAAAAAGAATTCTAAAGAGTCAGACTTTTAAAATTTTGAATATCTATCATGCAAGAGTTTTTAGTGAAGTAATTTATGATCATATGGTAATAGTTTTAACACCTTTTTCATAATATTATTTTTCATCGAAAATGATCCCCTTAAATATATATGCTAATGATAAATTTCATTTCATTATTTAAAGATGATAATGAAAATCTTAACCTTTATATCATGGACCTCACCGGGTCTTGCTATGATGATCAACATCTAGCAAAACCAATACTTGCCTATGATTTATTACATGTACTCAGTATACAATGCAATTGGATATGACTTCAATTTCGATTGATTTTGTTATAAATGTCTATACAAAGGACATATGATATAAAATGCACGAATAAAAAAAAGAATAAAAATAAACATTAATATTGCATTTAATCCCTGATTTGCATGGAATGTACAACACTATATCACGAGATCAGACAGGATTAGATGTCGTCTGTTGTCTGCATGAACACCGTCGAAGAGCATATATCCCGAAAAACAGAAAATGGCCAAGAGGCAATGCAACAAGCAGCACGGCTAGACAGTATGCTAATGTGGTACCTGGAACGGTCCAGTCTAACACTGGGTAAATATAAGGTTTGTTCTGGTGATTAGTTCCCCCGGCTGCGTAATATACCGCAGTAAATACGACATAGGTTACTCCGAATAAAATTCCGTGGAGAAAATGGTAGAATCGGACAGGAACGGATGTAACGCTAGCGTTGACAATGACGTAAATAGCGTTGACACCATGTGTAAATATGTCTATGACAGTTACTGAACCACCTGGAAGATAAAATGGGGGGAAAAATAAATTTGAAAGTTTTTTTTAGTTTCTTTGGTCTTCTTACCACGATCCATTCTTGGAAATTTGGCTTAGAATTTTGGTTCTCGACGATGGCCAGACAATTGTTAACATGTAAATTCAGTTAAATTAGTGGAACAAAATAAATTACAAATAGAAATAATTTTACAAAAAAAAGTTATCTGAATTGTAAAATACGTGTATTTCGTGTTAAGGGTTTTCTTTTGCACGACCCCTTACCATTATACACCAGCCCCCAGAACGTGAGGGTGACAACAACAGCAGAAGAGTTAGCTATGTTGAAGATGACCCAGTTGGCTTTCAAGTACCAAGTCATTTCGTCGGAGATACCTTGTGAAAGAAGAAAGAAAAAACAAGTTCAAGGCGAGGTTCCCTATGAAAAACTCTTTGCTCATTCGTCGCTAAAGGGGAAGGTTATGTATAATCAAAGAAAATAATCAATTCACTTCATTTTTGACTGTTCAAATAAGAAAATTATGTCGGACATTCATTAACTTTGATAATTCTTTAAGGAAAACAGCAAGTTGTAACCACCATTTTTAATGTCCACCCTGCAGAAGAAGATGTAAACAACACAAGCCGCGTCCACGAGGGTAGAGACGGTCAGGACGAAGTAGCACCAGTCGGTCAGGAAGATGAACCACTTGACCTGTTGTTCCGGGTCATCCCCCGCCCACTGCCAGCTGTACACCCCAGTAAGTATGATCCAGACCACGTGGTACACGGCCCAAAACAGGCGCCATATCAGGTAGGCTGGGGCACTTCCACAGTGCTGAAATTGACGGAGAATACTAGGTTCATCAACCTACATGTATGTGTAGTCTTGCTGTTAAACAAAGCTTACTTATCCTCTCAGGTCTTTGTCTATTGTTTCTTGCATATCAAATTATTCAGGAATCTAGTATTGAAGATATAAAAAGAACAAGGGATTACATAACAAAAATGTTTCAAGTGTATTTTAACATTCAGCATCCGATTTAAAAATGAAAGAAAAGGGTTCAATTTTGAGGATGACATCAACTTTAATTCTTTATCGATATTAATTTTATTAAAACAAAAAGTTCCAATTGTTTTCGAACTCGGGACATGTGGGTAGACCGAAGCTATATCCATTGCGCTACAGAGATAGGCATCCAAGTTTAGCAACAGTTTCACTATAGGTTGAAATTGTGGCCATGTTGTGTTGTAATGTCATGAAAAGAAAGTCATGGGGTGTCGAGGCCCTTAATGGGCAACTTTTGTTATATAACAACAATTAGCCTCTAATGAACCGTCAAGTTTAAATAATTTAACACAAATAATTCACTGTTGCATGAACACTTTATTTGTCAGCTCTTTAGAAAAGCTTTGTACATGTAGACAATTTATGTTTACAGTACGGTAAAAAAAAATGTAAGTAACAAGATGTTAGTGAATATTTCTTATGTACGTAGACTATCTATATCCGTAATTGTAACTGGTCAAGTAGTACTTACACATGTACATATTACTTGTAGATTGGCCAACGGCTACACTGACATTCAAACAGATTAACCTATTACAAAATGACTTAAAAACAAAGTTGTTTTTCACTATGATAGTTAGAACGGACAGAACGGTCCTGACTTACAATAATTTGCATTACATACTTTGTTTAGAACTAGCTTCATTAGATTTTATCATTTATCCAACAAAAAACGATCTCAGAAATATATGTACAAGTTAAAAACATTGTGGTCCAAAAAGCTAAATGAAACTTGCATCCCCCCAGAAATGTACATGTTTGCTTGAGGTGTATTTTTCTTTTTTGACATATTTCAATTTTATCAACAATGTATGTATTATGACTAATTTGATGTGTCAGAATGAAAATACACACAGCTGTATACATACACCAGGTGGTGACAACCGAACATCTTAAAACAATCGGTGAACAATACAGTAGCAATAATACTTTACAATGAAGATGAATACGAATCGCTTACCTGAAAGGTGATAAAATCACGTGGTCGATCATAATCTAGGAAAAGGTTTTTCGGCTTGAACTCATCTTTAGTACAGGGCTTTGCAGTTGGTGAGTCCATTGCTCCATACTCTGAGATAAGCCTGATCTATTTGTTAAAAGTATATCCGGGTCAACAAGAAAACAACAAATTCATGCATGACGGCGGGCGAATAAGTTTGACACGGATACGAAATACCAGTACATGTACGTTCCAGAGACCTGATCAAGCGAGTAAATTAAATTATAATCGCAAAAAATGTTAGGATTTAAATATTTCATAAATCCAGTTTTATATTTAATATAAATGAATTAAGATATATGTTATATTATAAAGTTTGGTCAATACACTTTTGCGGTCGAATAACCAAGCCATAAGAAGATGGGTGAACAAGGCGTGTAAACTGCCCATATGAGGATAGATAAGATACTATAAAATTAAAATATGAACAAATCTCATAATTTCTTTCTAAATTATTAAAAAACAATGTATATTTACCATAACATCGATTTATAACCTTTAAAAATGTTAAATATTTAGAGTAGGTTGATTTAAATTGGCGTATGCGTGTCAAAACCTCCAAATAGTGTCATTTTTAGAACTTCAATGCCTTTTCTTTTATAGAGTGGGTCTGAGCTCCATATTTTTGTGATAGTCTATATGAGGTTTAAAGGAAATCAAACCGATTTCAATCAACAAAAACATGGAGAGATGACCCACTACTAGTATACTTTAAAAATGTCATTTTGTATCCCAACAATTGAACGTTTTAGAGAAATACTACAAGTCCGTAAATTCGTGGTTGAAGTTGCATTTAGCATTTAACAATGAAGTTTGTTGTGACTGAAATGACTCAGTGGTAAGAGCACCAGACATTAGGTAACTTTATAGAGCTAGGGTTTTAGGTTGTGGGTTCGATACCACCAAAACTTTAGATTTTATTTTTTTTCTTATCGTTTGTTAAAATATTCAAAAATGAATATAGTTAGAAATCGTGCTTTTGTAAACTTGTAATATAACATCATATAGTATATTTGGTTGGAAAAAAATTAATTTTAAATTGTTTTTACGACAAAACCAAATTGGAATTTGCCCTATCTTGTTCCCCCATCTTCAAATTTAAGTTATCCAATAGTAGTATATCATTTGTCATTAGCTGCTCCGATATGTTTCTGTTGGAATCTACCAACAATATTTCTGACGTCGACACCATGGGCACCTGAGGTAATATATTTTTTAAGTAATAAAAATCTTGTTAGGTAGAGGATATATATTTAATTAGAACCATTTTAACAAGGCCTTGGACTTTCAGTAGGATGTAAATATCGATTTCTTGCGTCAAAACAAGTTAAAATGACGCTGGTTTCAAGCGAAATAAAATGTTTCACGCGAAATATACACCGATACCGTAGCCTTTGCTCAAAAGCCAGACATATCTTGTTGATTTCAAAGAGCCATACTGAGTGGCCAGCAATGAAATAGACAGGCCTACGTCACATTGCCGATTGACACAACTACCCAAAGTCCAAGCTCTTGTTAAAATGGTTTTATTACAAGAAAAAATATAAATCGCCAATTGTCTGTGGTCGACACTATGTGTAAGTACGACATGAGATGATGTAGACAGATCACATATCAACATACATTTACTATTTTATGTACTGACCTCGATGTATCAGGATAATTATTGTATATAAATAAATAAAAAAAAAAACTACTGATATCAATTGACATGGGTAAAAAGGAAGAGTCAAACTCAAGCTTATGCCCTTGCAGGTGAATCTTCTTTGAAAAGATTGAACATTAGCCAATGATGGATTTTTAGATTTATTTCATATAAGAATAATACCGGTTTAATAATATATATATGATTAATACATAGAAAAAATATATATGAATTTGCATCAAAATAACACATTTTTAACAGTGTGACCATCCATTCCCAAGTAAGACACAAACACTCTCTTTTATCACCAGTTGTTCCTTGACGAGGTATCACAGACGGATTTCTTACAGACCTACAGAACACGTGCTACACAAAACAGAACGCACGTGTCGTACAGAACAGAACATGTCATACAAAAACACGCATCATACGGAACGGAATCTGTGTTACAAACAACAGAACGCACGTGTCACATAGAACACACGTGAAGCACCGTGGATTTCGGTTGCTATTATTTTGTTTTGACTATATAGTATTGCAAATAACAAACATTTATATATGTTTTCATATGAAAAAAGGTATTAACAATTCAGAAAAATTACAAAGTGAATATGACACATAACAACAATACAGAGAAGGATACAATGACCGGAAGTGGGTCTAACCACATCGAACGGTAGAGGAAGGGCCGAGTGTCATTTGGAACTAATTCTTACGTATGAGAACTCTACACTCGGGGTGTTTACGTAACATGTTACCTCTATATTTGAAATCAATATATCAATGAAAATGGATTTAGATTTACAATTTGGGGGAAAAAAGAACAAAAATAATATATGTACGTGTTTCATTTGTCGAAATACGAGCTTCATTGTAAAAATCAGTCAATTTTGGCACACGACGTTAACAGAATTCATACATATCCAAAAAAATGTTAATGATGCTGATAAATATATGTTGGTTGAGTTACTTATAAATCGATAATGCCACATAAACTTAGAAAATATATATAAATATACATGTATATATTTTTAAAAAAGAGGCATCGTCCACCTGTTTTTAAACAGACAGAAGGACAATATATTTTTATCCTTTACCCATATTTCACAATGATTAGAGATCATCATTTCCTGTTTATATTTGATAATCGAGTGCTTCGCACTTCTTTGTAAAGCTTTGGTTACAGGCCCTGATAATAAACGCAACGGTGATATCTATAACATGAACGGAACATTCTTTTTGGAGGATTTGCTTTTGTCCCTGAAATACGAAATGATCGGGTTCTTGATTCCAATTGTCTCCAGATCGGCGTCTTTGAGGGAGGAGAATTTTTTGCCTGTGAGTCCTTTTCTCTGTAAGTGGTTCACTATTTTGTCCTCCACCCCCATATGACGGAAGAAAGTAATCATTTCCTCTGTGTTGAAAGACGACAAGTTTCCATCCTTTGGGATCGTTATTTCATTTTCAGGAATAAACCTCGAGACAGCTGAAAATAAAGACATGCATGTTTTTATTACAACAGACATGCTTGTTTATCAAACAATGAATACAGATCTAAATCAAAACTCGTCTCGGTTTGTTGGAAAATTTCAATATTTGATAAAAGGTATAAAAAATTTCTATCCTATATGGTAAATTTGAATGGATTCGTGCTCATATTTTACACTACTGTGTTGACATTGCAATCATCAATAATTTATCTGAAAACTTTCCCATACATCACACTCTCACTTTTATTTTAAATGCATGCCAAAACATCAGACGCTTACGAAAAAAGGCAAAGGACAAAAGGGGTCAAAACATTTTACATTACCAGATCGAAAGGAAGTTTAGGTTTTGGTCATAGGGACCATCACATTTTTCTCCTTTTTTCAATCATGAATAAACAAAATGAATTTACAGTTAACTTTTATACATATAACAGTTTTCAATTTATTTATACATATAACAGTATTCAATTTATTTATACATATAACAGTATTCAATTTATTTATACATATAACAGTATTCAATTTATGTATCATCACCCGGGCTAAAATTTACTGAACTGTATTTGTTTATAAGAATCTTTGCTCATTGCTGCATAAATTTTATGAAATTTATGTGTGAACTGTATCTTGCTCATTGCTGCATACATTTTGTGAAATTTATGTGTGAACTGTGATTATGTACTTTCAACTGTTTACTTGTCAAATAAACTATAATTATAATAATTACTAGTTTTACACATTATAACTCATATTCAGATCCCACAAAAATATTATGTGGATAGTATGTGCAATCCAAATACAAATGTTTCCTACAGGTCTCGGTAAGATGAACTTCTAAGTTATATGTCGTGCATTTGTATGTTGATGATAAGAGCTAAAGGTGTCGTGTTCTAACAAATGCTGAGAAGTGTACAAAATGTAGTTGGGAAAGGGAAAGAATGTGTCGAGTCTAGTAAAGATCACTTACTATTGCTTGGTGGTCTGCTTGTTCGAATTCGGGGAGGAATCTTGTCCGTTCGTGGCGGATCTTTGGGGAGCGGGGGTGGATGTTCTATTTTTGGAACTGGAGGTAAACCTCGACTGCAACCAGAAACATTAAAATAAGTACATTCATAATACCATTTCTTGATTAGTTTTTACAGCATTTCAATGGACAATCAGCGCCTCTTTTCATTTATGTATACTCGAAAGCAAGTAGGTGTTCAGCTTTTCGCTATCTCTTTCAACAAAAACACCAACTCAAGTGTGACCAAAAATTATGGTAATTTAGGGGAAACTTGTCAAAAAGGTACACAAAATTTTGTTCAGGCGTTACTATTTAAAAAATAAACAGCCTGGGGCCACGTCTTTGCGGTATGTCCTTGGGGCTCTGACAGTTATGTGTTGTCAGTGGTGTTATCAATACCACAACTGTTTATTTTTTTACAGTTTTTGTCATTGAAAAGACGCGAGAACGTCGGTGTAATTTTTAAAACAGCAGGTGAAGTGGGCATCAATTAAAGGAGCACCTTAATTACGCAACACAATGAGGAATTGGTGTGGGAGACATTCCTGTGGCATTCAATGAATATCTCTCCCACCTTGTCTTCTTAACAGCTAACTGAGGATAAACAATGAATTTATTAAAACTTACTCAATTCAAGGTGCCCAAAATTGCCTAGGCAATTTACTGTCTACATCGTTCGCAAGATAAACAATCAATGGAATTTTTAAAACATGGAATTTTGATTATCACTCATCGCTGTCCGAATAGAGAGGATATTCATTTGCCACAATGACATGAAATAATGACTTTAAGTTAATCATCCCCTGAAGCATTCCAAAAGTACTAAATAAATCTCAAGACAATGAAAAGGAATATAATACTACGACAATGTTCTCTACTTTTAAATATTTCAGTCCAGTCGATTGTAATTGGATTAATTTCAAAAGGTGGCTTTACGACTTAAGAAAATAAGTGGGTGTCTAGCATATGACCACTTTTTGGCAAGGAGCGTGTGAAATGGGGAAATCTAATGGAGCATTGTCAATATCAAACAAAAAACACTGACATGCATTTTTACAAACATTACATTTTAAGATTTTAGGCTGCAAAAAATGACGGGGCTGTTTTTATTTAACAATGCTAAATTTTAGATACATGGTACGGTGTGTCTTTCGCTCTCCATAAACCTCCAAATTCAGCATGACATGGGCTGGAAAAGATGACAAAACGATAGGCCTTTTTTATCGTGTGTTATTCGGATCAGATGACTAGATTCCGTCAAGATGTCAGACTGATTATATCCGAAATAAAAGCGGGTGTAAAGTTAGTCGGCGGGGAACAGCTTTTTTCTCGGGTGTAGGTGACATTCAATCGTTCCCAACGCTGGGTAAACACCAGTTAACCAGTGCATTAGTTTGATGGATCGGCATTTTTTCCCAACTGCTTAGGATAAATATTGGCGTTTCAACATACGGTCAGACGCAATATTTGCATGTGTGTTGGAAACTATAAATAATCCATTACTGCTATTAAAGATAAAAACCTGTCTGGCGAGATTTTATGTTTATATCCTTCATTGCTTCGTTGATTTTGGACGTCTTGGTTGAATTATAAAAGTAAAAAACTGGGTGTTTACCAAACAACATAAATTTTACAAATTCAAGAGATCTTGATTATTATTATTTTTTAAATTGCATACAAATTGGCAAGCACATAACTGATCAAAATATGAAGAAAGAATCACGTTTCTTATGATACATTGATAATATAATACATTTTCTTTGTTTATAAAAAATTTGTATTATGGAATTCAAACATTTAAAATTCCTTGTCTGCTTGCAGCTCCCAAATAGACAAAGCGCACCTGACAATGCGCGTGCTGGAAGACTTACCTGGTGAGGTTTTGGGTGGACGAGGTGGTGGAGCTCTCGCTCTGTTTGTCCGTCTCTGTGTCCGAGTGTCCGTTGGTCATGTTCCCGTTTAAGTGTCCGTTCATATGGGGTCCACCCTTGTCAAACTCTGCCATTTTACCAATTACCTGTCCTTATATACAACACGGACTTGCCGTATTGTGTGTGTGACGAAATTTTGTTCAACCTGAATTCATGCCCAAGCATGCGTGAAAGCAGTCAATCAGGCCTGAAAACCATTCAAGAAATGAGGTCATTTTTTCTATAGGCTGAGAGGCCTTTGTGTTTGGCTTTACTCCTCTTCATGACGTTTAATGACACACAAATTTGCGAAGGCGGGTATCCCCTTAGTCATTTAGAAACGGGAGCCACAGGGGTTAACGTTTTATATAAACAAAAGAGTTCACCAAGTAAAATGGAAGTAATTTATCGATTTATTCGGTAAACAACAATGAAAACATGAGTAATACTTTTTTTTTTTTAATGCTGAGAATACTATTATTGTTGGTAAATATTTTGGCAATGGTAAAAAATACATGCATATAACAATTTACGGTGTCATTGTATTAAGTTTATGACTATTTTTATGATAAAGAACCATTTCTCCCCACCCCAACCCCATCAAGATAAATCATTGTCCTTCGTTAGATGCTGTTACATACACGTTGAATAAAATGAATAATTTCAATCTTTCGATTTTCTTATCTTTTCCATATTTTTACTGTTTTATTTAAATAGAGAAAACTTAACAATGTATACATTTTATATCAATGACAATCTATAGTAGTAGTAGTACAATTATCTTGTATATTGGTTGTATGTACACCGAGTTAATCATTGATTACACACCTATTTTATTACTCTTATAAATTTTATGAATTTTATATACAATGCATAAAATTACTAAATGCATATAAAGAAATCACGCATGCTTTTCTCTCACATCATTGACTTGATGGGTAGGGTGTAATGTAAAAATGCTTTCTCTCTTTTTCTATATTGGATGTTAAATTTAACATGTCATTTTGTAAAAAAGAAAAGAAAACAACAAAGAACTGGCTTACTTACAAAGACTTATTATTCTGACAATGTATGACCAAACATACAAGAACCTTGTTCAAACCCACGGACACAAAGCGCTATGCAGTTACGCCTGTTCTATCTCAAGCAATATATAACTAACACGTATAGAAAACGTCATGAAATCAGTGCAATTTTTCATAATAACCTACAATACTTTATTCTTCTTTAAAAAAAATTCTAAACTAATGAAGGATTCAAAACGCAAAATACAACTTTGTTTAGATTATCTGGTTTGTTCAGAAAATTGCCAGAGGGCACTTTGCAGATCAGCTGAAGTTTATCCGATGATTTCTGTTATAAATCCTGAAAATCTGACAAAATGAATGTAAAGAATTATCAACTTTAGAAGTTTACGGATTTTAGCTAGTAAAGAATTATCAACTTTAGAAGTTTACGGATTTTAGCCCGTAATTGCTATTTACTTTGTGAACATTCGCAGTTATGCCTGGATTTGAAGGCCAAGGGTATTTTTGGTCCTTTGCTATGCAAGTTCGTCTAAAGAAATATATTATCTGTTGTGAACGCACTCACAGATTTGTGGGGACCAGAGTCTTGTCTTGTGGTCTTAGATATATACGCTTATTGGTTACATACTGTTGACAATAATACTCAACGATGCTTACAAAGAAAGAGCAGCGGATAATTGTACATGTACTTAATCTGTCTATACAAGTAAATGTACATTACGTATAGGTTACCTGAGTAGTCATGTTGACATCCTAGGATATTTTAGTTAAAATATGTCTTTGAAACTACAAAAAAGTATTTTTCGAAATGGAAGACTGCTTGGCCATTATGGAGCAAACCTTAACCTAAATGGAATGTATAAGAAAATAATTTTCATTTTTCAGTACTTTATTCAAATATGCAAGCTTTTATTTGATGGGTATTAAGCTTATTCAAATGGGCGTCATCTTTAGATATTATGAAGACAGGAGAAACGGGTTTTGATTTCTTTTCAAAACTGGTTGCAAATTCCATATGCATTTTTAAAAGTATGCATCGTTTACAAAGAAGATGTCTATAACCAGACGTGTTATATGCCCATAATGTTGTTAACATAAACTCCATATGAATATAGAGCTACATGTATATTGTATTAGTGTAGACATGTATGCTTCTCACGCACTCTTATTGCTATATGTATACATTAAAGGATATTGATATACAAAATACTGGATTGAGCACATGTAATAATGAATATTGATTTAACAAGGGTCTTATACACAGTTATGAAAATAGGAAGAATGTATTTCTACATACATAAACATAAATATTTAAATATTCAGTTTGGTTAATTTAAAGCTTATTAATTCACAGAGAAATTGCAGTCTGCTACCACTCATCGAGAATCTGCCTTTAGCAAATGTCTCTTTTGAATATGATGATTAGAAATGTAAACACCAGACACTGTGTCAATATCACATGTATACCCCGGACATTTCCTATTCCTGGGGTAGCCTGCAGTTTATAACATGAAACTAGTTCGCCCCTTATTTGACCTGTCCCTGAAATGGAGTATGATGGGGTTTTTGATTTGTAAGTCTTCTAGAGTACTGTCCTTAAGTTTCGCGAATTTCCGTCCGTCCAGCTCTTTGCGTTGAAGTCTCTGAACTATTTCTTCGTTAATTCTCATGTATCTGAAAAACAATGCCATTTCGTCCACACTGAAGCCCTGTAAATTGCCGTCCTTGGGAATCACAAGAGGAGTTGGATCTACTGTAAACGAATGTTAAGACGAGATCAGCAAGAACTCAACTTTGAGCATGTTTATCTATGTAAATAACTTGTTTACATACATATTTTGTCTTATCATAATAAGTAAACATTCTCATAAACTTTAGTGTCAATGTCTCCTAACCCAAACCATTATCTAATTCAACCGAAAAACCGTCTGTTTTCACCATAATGGTGCCCTGTAAAATCATGAAATGGACTTACCGAACATAGGGGCCCTAGCCGGGACCGTAGGGGTTGCCAGCGGAGCTCTGTGGATGAAAAAACAAATTCTTTCAATCAGTAAACTGGATGTACACAATGTATACAGTATTTTTAGAAAAATACATGATTTTCAAATGAAAGTATACAAGATTTGTTAATAAAAATATACTATATTTTCGAATCATACATAAAAGATTTTAAAATTTATTTCACCTTTTTAGATGACGCCCATTCTTATTGAAATAATTTGAAAAATTAAATAAGATCTTCAATTAAGATTACTAGTGAATGAGATTTTCGAATGAAAATACACAATATTTTCAAATCCAAATCACAGATATACAACGTTTAAGGATTAATTATTTCACAGATTACGACAACTCATTGACTTTTCTAAAACAAGCCAGGACAGATGAGACTAATCTACTTCAGTGGCTGTAGAGTATAGACCTACCCATAGCTAAGGCTGACGTACGTGTTCATCCCGTTTTGAGGACCTAGGACCTCGTAACTACGGGTCTTGTTTTTCGAGATTCTGGAAGCTGCTGAACTAGTAGGAGAGGCGCGGATTTTGTGCAGATGTTTCAACCTTTCGGCCTCATCCTTAAAAAGAGGCTCGGCGGGTTTACTTCCTGTGTTGTCTTCGTCGTCATCTATTTTGTATTTTTTCATACGCTCGTTCAGACTTTCGCCATCATGGAATCCATTTGTGACCGGTTCCTGGTTTTGTGACGTCGCCATTTCACATTCTCAAGAATTTAACTCATCCAAATAAGAAAACATATATCAATAACGCACGATTATGATAACATGATTTCAGGCTTATATGATTTCCAAAAGCACAGGATTCGAAATGTTTCTGATCAAAAATCTCTCAATCGACTGATGTATTCGCACGGTGTTTCTCTCAGAAAAAAGTCAATAATGACCGATATTTCGCTTTTAAACTTCTAGTTTACTAGTACAAACACGTCCGCCTCACAAACCCCATTTAAATCCACCAATTCCCAGTATAATTCTACGATTATGTGGCGTTTAAAACTCTCTGTGCATTATGACCACGGTGTATTCATACATACATAAAATCCCAATGGTTTCTCTTCTATGTACATCTTTCTATTGTGTCTTTTACAAAACTTTGAAAAAAGAGGCCAAGTCGCACTTCTTTCAATGAACCAGGACACGACTGGCTGCACAGATAGATTGGCCCTATATCATTCATCCATCTACTGAATAGATGTGATGTAAACACAAACACTTGCTCGACCCTATCTATGTCGATTTGACAACAGCACAGGTTGGTGTCACATAGCCCTTGTATTGTGGAGACAATTTGAAGACCCACTGATCTAGAAATCTATGGCTCTGAAATTCGATATTTTCAGGCATTTAAATTTCACAATTACCAATCAGTGTGGAATGCCAATCCAATCACTTTAATAATGAGGAAGATGAACTGTTACACAGATATCAATTACACCACCAAGTCCGGTTTTCCCAATATGCCTCTTCTTTTTATAAACAAAGACATACCACAACTCAAAAATACAGACAAAAGAACAACTGAATTCAATGATTAGCTACCTAATATTCAGGAAATTACACATTTCTGGTACTATAAAGTATTCATTTGGTAGCTAGCCAGCTATTAGGTCACCTACACCCACCTTCGGTGTTTTAAGCCCCCTACCCTTCTCTCCCTAATTCTTTGCCTTTCTTAATTTGTAAACATGATTTAAAATGAGTTAAAATAATTTGATGTAACAGACAAAATATATTTGCTCTCTCCGTTGTTTTACAAGAATATTAGACGGCACTTGACCACTTGACTTAAGTTTTAGTTTTTTTTACGTACTAATATGTGTTTCAAAGGGAAAAATGACGGTTTGAGGACCAACCGTTTTACACTAGTTGTTTGCATCGGGTACAATTCATCACAAAATCTGTTTATATCATGAATAATATGCATTTGCTCACTGAAAGGCATCATGCGTGACCAGGGGTCCAGAGCCAGATTTTCTTTCATTCAGTGGTTTGCCTTTGATTATTTTCTTTGCTTTCATTGAGAGTTGTGATTCATATATTCGCGTCTCTGAGAGAGGAGAAATGTAATTTTGAAATCTGCTAGGTGGGTGAAAATACAAAATTTACATCCTGACAAAAAAAAAATTGTATTCACACCCACCCAGTAAATTCAAAATTTACAACATGACAGATATCTTAAACTCGGTACGAGGACTACTAAAGACGTGCATTAAAAATATTGAATATATGCAATAAATGCATTTTGTTAGCTGTATTTCATTAATAAAACAAATAGATAAACCTCATCTCACACATTAAAAAGGTTTTCTGCGAAAATACCGATACCATCTGGTATTTTATCTTGTCAACAACTACACATTAATGAGTGGGGCAACGCTCCAAGAGAGGTATAGTGCCTTTTCCCATTATTACTCGTGTTTGAACGGAAATCATCTATTACTAAAAATAGATACAGGTATTTAGGTACTGATTTTATAATGGTGTCTGTAACTACTGATTTGTCATATAATATTATAAATGCATTGAGATTGAATATATGGAACTCCGTGTATAAAACCAGCTTATATTCTGAACATTGCTAACGCTATGAATATAAAATAGAATAAGATTACATGTATAATGTAATTGAACAGATCTGTTTATATTGGATATGCTCATACTCAGAATAAAACAAGAGAATGTGAAGAAAAAAATCCAGTAGATAAGATACATGTAATTTAAACTGTGTATTCTTTCAATGCTAAAAGTGAAATTAAAGAAAATATTTTCTATACGGTGGAATCGATCCAGCGACCGCAAAATCAAACACCTACGCGTTACCATTTGACCTCGCATGTACAACACTTTGGGGGTGTCTTATCAATATATATGGCAATATAAATAATTGCTTTTGAAAAGTCCCTAATTGAAATATTTGCATGATTTTCAGCACGAAGACCACACTGTTAAACCAGATTTAATTCAATATAAACGTGTACTTTAATGCCTGTAGGACAAAATTTGAATCATATTTCTTTGGTTTACAGTGGTTCAAATAGTCAAATATCCTTCCTTTTATTGCATACTAACTTTTTTTCTATATATCCCTAACAAAACCTGAAGATTTTAATGATGTCGTGTTAGATAATAATAACTTCTTTAACATGGTAATTGTGTGATTTCCGTTTCTTTGAATATATTTTCACTAAATAATGTCTAATAAAATAATGATAACTGCCTGTATTATACCTAGCTTTTCTTAATGTGCATGAATAGTGTACGACAATGATCATTTCAGTTTTGCGATGCAGTTTGAGATCAGGACCAAGTGCGGTTCTTATTGTGTGTCACCAAATTATATTTCATTCAAAATGCATTTCAGTCACGAAAATTAACACTATAATTCATTTTAATTGCAGAAATTAACACTGAATTCCATGTCAAATGCATATAAAGAAAGAAATCTTGAACCAGTCCCACAGTGGAGGGGTAAGTGTATTTTACTTATCCCTTTTGCCAAGTCATTGTTGTTTACAAATGAAATCGTGATTAAACTGTTGTGAATCCTTGTATGTGATTTACGTCATACATATTGCCTTTTTAAAAGATGAAAAACATATTGAACATTTCCTCTATTTAACAATATATTCAATATCCATTGATTATGAAACATCGGTTGGTTTTAGAAATTCGCGTTCCGAGAAAGCGCAAGGGGCTAGTTTATTAATTCACTCCAAACCTCCGGACAGAACACAAGGGCTCGTCACCATCCTTTTGTTTTCTTACTATATATGACCACCCCTACACTATAAAATACACAAAGTATTTTATAGTAAAGGGGTGGTCGCATAGTAAAAAGACATACAGTCCGTGGTCCTGTGGACAGAAGACCAGAGAAGCGCTTTTCGTCGGTTGGCAGTACATATCATTTCGTTGAGATGATGCTGGCAATATTCAGGTACTGTTTATGTAGAGAATTAAACAGCAAGCTGCAACGCTAATTCATATCATCATACATGTAACGGGATATCGCCAGTAAGCTCTGTTGTTAACTATTTCACTGAGCTAGTCTTGGTAAATTCATTTCAGTCCGATGCTTTTTAGAATGATTTCAAATTTTTCATATTTATTTGCATAACCCACAGGCACCTGACGTTAAATATATTTTTTCATAGTAAAACAATACATACCATCTACCTATTAATTGTGTGTGTGTGTGTGTGTGTGTGTGTGTGTGTATTATTATGAGAAAAACCATCTAAACACTTCAACTCTTAACCCCCATCTCATGAAGAAAAACAAGAAAGAAACCAAAGTATAGTGTGAAAAAACGCCATTTCATGTTTTATTATAAAACATATCACATCTTTCATCTATGCTTCATGTACATAACACACCGTATTACAAGTATTACACCTTCCCCCAATCACAGTCATGTATCAATAATGCTCTTAATACAATAAATAAATACACAAGGATCCTGCACATGTACCGGTGAGCTGCCCATGGTAGTCATGACAACCTCAAACCTCCTTTGGCAGTTTACATGTTAATGTCTTTTGTAAAACAAATACAGACCTCATATTCAGATCTAGTACTCCAAAAAATCACTGAAAGTAAACCAAAGCAAAGTCCACCATTAACACTTGTCTAATCATCAGGAAATAAATTCAACTTATTTTAAATTAAACAAGTATGCAGTGATGAGACTAAATGTATTGTTCACAAATATCTATTGAACAGAACATAAATATTCTGTAACATTCATTTATATATAGCTTGTTTTAATATCTCGGTTCAGGGGTGAAGGTCATGAGTATTGTAAGGGGGTGTATAAATATAATTTTAATACACAACATTAAAAAACATTGCTGTCAGAGATTGACAATTACATTGATAGTAATGCTGTGCATTGCCTACAGCCTAGCACCTCAATTTCTAAAATTTCTTCCTATCTTGCACATGAATAACTCTTAAATTGCATCCCTTCTTAATCTTGCAAAAATTTTGATTTGCTGGGTGTAGTGCTTCATAAAACACAAATTGTGTTACATAAAAATATACTCTTTTCAATCACTAAAAGGATATCTAATTGAAAATCCCTATTCATGGTACATAAAAATGCAGATAAAAAATATCGCTGAAAACATTATCGAGACATCAAAAATATACAATTTGAAAGTGACATATTAAATATCCTGATAGCTGGCAATTCCAAACTAAAGTCATTTTACACAATAATCGTAAAAAAAAATTCATGTTTACCTGAAAATTAAAAAATCATTTCTCATTCTAAATCTTTCATCAATAATAAGATGATAAGATACAAAAATAAGCATTTGTATTGAGAAAATAAATACATGTAGCTTATTTCTCATTATTTAATAAACAGTTGTGTTTATAAAAGTTAAATATGTGTGTATTTATATATTAATTAAATATTGACTGTGGTTTCATGTATCAATTTTTGTGGATTTGGTAAAATGCTCAGTTTTAAGGATACATAAATTTTTGGACAACAGCTCTATCAATAAAAGTTTTTGTCATGTTTCTTACTTTCATTTTATTGGTCCATTTAACAATGAAATCAACAAAAATTAGTGCTCCACAAAAAATAATAAAACCACAGTAAAAAATTTCTTTTTGTTTATATCTAGCTTTCTGCATTTAGACACATTTATACATCAGTACCAGTAATGCATTGTTTTACGTATCCAGTTAAACCCTCAAGGCATCAGTCTCATTTTATCATGCTGTTTATACATGCACTACACCTGTGTCTCTCTTGGTAGCTTAGCAAGCTGAGGAAGCCATTGTAACACATTTTCTTTAAATTTTGATATGCTACTTAAACCAATACATGTACAACTTTCATTTTTACAAGAAAAGTGTCACCCTTTGTTGTCTTTAGAGCTCTGGTAAAAATGTGCATTCAGTCATTAAATGACCAAAGTTTTAAACCTATAAAACATTGTACAAGTAATTTATCTTGTACAAATACTGAAAGAATAAAAGAACTCAAAATAAAAATAATGAAGTAATTCCAAATTTGCCTACTTACAATTACATACATCAGGTATCTTTTTCTACCAAATATGGCTGGGGAGAAAAATTCTTAATTTTTTTTTCTGTGATGCATGTTTTTTTGTACATTTTAAGCACACTAAATATATTTCAAAATATTCAAACTTTTGATTGAATTAAACCTCAAAGCCGACTAGGTGAAAAAAAAATGAAGCAAATGGCTTCCTCAAATATAACGCATTAAAAATAATACTTTAGAAAAAAATAACCAAGTACATATACACATGGAATATAAGTAATGATGCATGTCATTGACTGTATGTGGGTAAACATATGTGTTGTTCATGCATTGACTGGAACCTCTACACTGTACAGATAATTTGATTGCAGGGGTCGGGAGAATAATGTGATAACATGGCAGTACATATTACAAAGCATGGCAGTATACATACAGTATATATCAGTTTGGTGTTTTATACAGACTCCATGTATGAACTGATGCTTTATGATGGGTGATTAACAACCTCTAGTTATGGGTCTGGCATGTGTCAGATCAAGCTCTGGAAGTCTATACTTCTCCATGCTCCAGAAGTCTATGCTTCACTATGCTCTGAGCTATGCCTCTATACTTCTCCTCTAAAGCTAACATGCTGCGGTGTATCACCTCTGGGAGTTAGAGTTGGGAATGGACTGAGTTCGGTTCGTGGTGCGCACTTGTCGTTGTTTGGCGAGAAAAGACTGTCCTTGGGTGTTCAATCGCTCCTCTGCTGCTTGACGATTCAACTGCATTCCCTATCAAAACAATTATTTATATCATACAGTGTATAAAAAGGAGTAATACATGATGAAATATTTTTAATTGTCATGTAAAACATCATTTTAAATCTGTAAATGATTTTTAACTAAGTATAAGTGGTAAGTTATCACAATAACGAGGTGATTTTGCCTCACAGCTAAAATATCATGTTTGATATTTTTGCAAGATCAGTTTTGATTACAGCTGAAAATTCAATACAAAAACATGTCCATTTGGATTGTTCATTTACTGTAGTACCAAGTTATTACTATTATTCACATTATTATCTGTATTAACTCCTGTGTACAGTAACATTACTTACAATATTATACCAGGCTGATACAACATATTTCTCTTCTTGTTCACGTATACTCTTAGCTTTCTCATTCTCTTTCTGAAATTGACAAAAATAAATCAATTCCAAGTTTTCTATAAATACTCATGAAATTTTTACTCTATAAAACAAAGTAACTTCAGTAAATTAGATAAAAATCCTCCCACATTTATCATAAGACATATGGAACTCTACTACAAAAGGCTGTACATCCTCAGGAAATGATCAAATAAAGATGAAAATAGAAATGTGTAGCCTTATGGCTTCTCTCCCTTTGCTTGACTTATCATAAACATTGAAAAACTTAAATTCATATACAATGTACTACTAAAAATATCATGCATCTCTCAATAGTTCATGCATACTACATTGTACGTTCATTTCCAAAACAGTTTAATGAAGCAATGTAGAGTAAACATGCACAGAATGATTTTTTTTCGGGTCTAACCTCTAAATCACCAATGCTGGTACATGTAATACATATGTAGATGTATCTCAACCCAGTGCAAACACTAAGTTTCTAAATCTTAGTAATGAATTCTCAGATTTGCAGCTCAAGGTGGAATAACACATCATTACAAAATGGCTGTCCTCTAATCAAAACGGCAATTTGTTATATTAAAAGGATTTTATTGCCTGCAACATGTAAATTACTCCATAGGAAAGTGGATAAAGTGTCCGGCTTGTGATCCGTTCATCCTGAGTTTAAATCCCGCAGGGGCTTTTATTATTACTTACAGTAAACTTACTGTATAGAATTTTTTTGGATATTTATATTTTATCCCAAAATGCAAATTTTTAGCTTATTACATTTGAACAATTTAATAATATTGAATTACTATCATTATATTTACATCTACCGAGCATGATTCCCTCTATTTCTTAGGGAAACTTTAGTTAATTCATAGCTTTAGAGAAACTAATATAAATGATATCAACATGCCTGGTTTATCGATAGGTCGGGACCCAAAGCAACTGAAACTGACAGGACTGAAATCTATCCTTTCATTGATTAGTTGAAACCTACAGCGACCTATGAAAAATCATGGACTGCATGACTTATCATGATGATGTCAAATTAAAATTCCCATAGGCGGGGATTTGGCTGTTTCTTTTCGCTAACGTACTGATGTACATTAACAGTGATTTAGTAAATTAAACTTATTTTTGACAGCATTATATCAATTTGTTAAAAGAAAGTTGCCACCTTTATATCCCGCAAGAATCACCAAAGAAAGCACTTTATTGCTTCAATATCTTTCATAATCAAATAATTTACAGTTATTTGAGTGACTTTTTTACCAGGTGTGTTATTCAACCTTAAAACAAAAAGTGTTTAGTAAAAACATGTTTTTATTACCGGTAAGTTCTGGTGGTATTCTCAACCTGTTCTTAATCGTACTATGCTTATAAATACCAATTTCAATTGACATTGTTTTTTGTTTGTTTTTACCTCAATTTGAGCAATGTATTTCTCCTTCTCATGGAGCTGGTTTTTCAGAGCTTGAACCTCAGCTGAAGAACTGCTGTTTTGTTTGGGGTCAATTGCTTTAAAAACCTGAGGTGATCATAATGATGAAAAATTAGAACAGATGTAGAGTTTGACCTCATTCGTTGGTCGGTATTCATGCTTCAGGCATATTGCAAACAAACAGTCAACATAATATCTAATTCAAAATAAATTTGAATCATGCATACAAAAGAAATTTCAGATTTGATAGATTATCACACAATGGACTACAATAAAGATAAGCAGATTGTTAATTTCAAAATCAATAGGATAATTATTTCTTTGTACAAAGATCACTAATTTTAGATTTTAAGTGTATCTGTTTATTTTGGCATACCACTGTAATCATGAGTAATATTTATGATGATTTTAAAAATAAACTTGGTCATGAAATAATTTTATTTAAAAAAAAAAACAAACTAATATCTTCATGTAAGTCAAATCTTAGTTATTTCTAAAGTTATAGGGTGTATTTTAATTACATTGCCCCAACTAAAAATTCCTCTGGTCAAATAAAATCATAGATGAATTTAAACTAAGGACACATTTAACATTCCTGTTCAAGACAAGTTCCCTGACAGCTAGGCAGCCTTACCGCTCTGGCCTTGTCCAGGTATTTACTGTAGCGGGCCTCCATCAGCTTCATCTCGTTATCCTTCTTATTCAACAAGTCCTGTAACTCTTGCACTTTCTGGGACTGGCTGGTGTACCTTTTCTCTAACTCGTCCTGTAAGTCCTTATTCTTGGACAGGGCATTGTCTTTTTCCTGAGTCCTTTGAATCTGTTCATTTAACTTCCTCTTGATCTCGACCACCTCCTCACTCGACACAGTCTTTTGATTTTCATGAATATCTTCCACTTGGGCCTCCAGCTCCATAATTCTTTGGTTGGCAATTCTGTAATGACAGTTAGTTGCAACATACATGTACAAGCAACAGCAAAATGTTCTAAAAAATGGCAAAAAAGTAATAAAAAAAAACTTCTGAATATTAACTCTTTTAGAGAGAAAATGTGTTCTATATTTATCACCTTAGTTCGGTCTCGAGCTCGTTTTTGCGACTGTTGGCGTCGTCCAGCATGGACTGTAGGACATGAGAGCCCTCCTCCTCCGACCCTGAACTCTTCATCCTCAACATCTTGTTCTCATGCTCCAACCTGAGCATCTTCTCTCTACATTGACAGAGTGGACACATTAAGGTGGCTCAACACACCAAATTGTGATTTGATGGATCAATAAAGTTTCTTCATGAAAAACTTTTTCACAAATAAGAGAATGATATCTGTTTTGAATTATTTTATTTGAGTTTTTGAATTTTTTTCAGAGAAACTGGAAAACTTAAAACATAATTTAGGATGATTTATGGGAAAAGCTTACTTGATTTCTGGGGGCAGGGACAACATCTCCACCCTTGGGGTTTGTGTGAGGTCTGAGGGTTCCCCTCCTTCAACATTGATGAACTGAGAACACTTCATCTCTTCATTCATCTCCTTCAATGAGTCCCTCTCTGTCACAATTCTCTACAAGCATCGCAATCACAACACATGGAATCAGTGATACATGTAGAGTGTAGAGACATAAATTTCACATTTCTTGTTGCTGTGATAAAATTTCGCACTGCACTAAATATTCATACATAAGTTACAATTTCCTTTGGTTTTTAAAAAATAAAATCAAGAGCATTCAGTGTTAATTCTATAACTATCTCCTCAGTAATTCTGCCCTCACCTCCTTCTCTCTCTGTAGGGATGCTAGTTTTTCCTGGGCCCTCTTGCACTCAAAGTCAGCTTTATCTGCCCGCTTTGTTTCATCAGACATCTTGTTTTGGAGTTCATGGACCTGTCTCTTGTACATTTCAAGTTGTTGCTTGACAGTATTGGACTTCCGTAATTCCTTTATGAAAAAAAATTATTTTTTATCATTTACTGATACATCTCGCTTATTTTATTAATTGTTCTTAAAACAAGCAAACCTTAAACACAATTTGATTTTTTTCATGATCACGCAATATGCTAGAGTGGAGTTGAAATGTAAGGTTTACCTCTTCCAGTTCTAGGTGTTCCTGCATATATTTAGTGTTCTTCTCCTCCAGAAGTTTGACCTGACCCCTCAGGTCACTTAGCTCCTCTACAAACAAAGAGATTAATTACAAATCAATTTACATGTACATGTACCTCATATCACATGTACCGTATTTTCCCGACGATAGGTCGGTATTTTTTTTCTCTGAAGCAGAGCACTCGACTTATCGTCTTGATCGACTTGTCTAAGGCTTGAGGTCAGAAAATTGTGAAAAAAATATTAAAATTCTTGGTTTTAATCATTTTGAGCTGGCTGTGTTATTGAAAATTACGTTGTTGAATTCAATGTTCATCTTTAATTATTATCATTTTCACTCATCTGTTAACACTAGAATACATATCAATAACAGTTATTGAACAATGGTGTATTTTTTTAATCAATTAAAAGTTTTACCGTTCCGTTTTTATAAACACGCTGTCACATGATTCCATATATCACTATAGTGGGAAGATAATATTGCGCAGTAAAATTGAAACCAAACTTGGATGGAAAAAAATATTGCAGTAGGTCCGGGGAATGTTTTAAAGTTTTATTATTTCATTAGTAAAGAATTGTTAGTGGAAATTATAAATAAGAAATATTTTATGGTCAAAATCAATCTTAAAATACGTAATCGGCAATTATCAACTCTATTGTTTATACGGTAGACTGATCCCGGTTGGGTTAATAATCTTGCTATGGCTGACATCTATACGGCAATTTTACTCACTGTGTACATAAAAAGTACCGTTATACATGTAAGAGTGATTATAGTTCATTAATTAATTATTGTCCAATTCTTTGATTATTGTTAAATAAAAAATTTAGGAAACGTATGTATGTCGTATATCGTCATTATCAAGTCGTACAAATGATCGATCTATTCTAACAGTGTCTCTTTAAAATAATAGCGTGTAACTGTATTACTGGATACAAAGTAAACAAGTTTCATCAAATCATAGTAATTGCTAAGCTTTCTGCACTTGAGATCCCCCTTTGAAGCCCGACACGAGACAGGTGCATGCCTCTGACACCGGAAATTGTTAAACAAACATTGACCACGCGCCGAGTAAACAGGTGGCTGGTTGCGTAATGGCGAATACACTGGCGATGGTCAGAGTGGGTGATTATTTTAATGCATGGGAATAAAATATTTCTGTCAAAGTAAGTTTAATTTTGCATAACACGCGATATCAGGAATTGTTTACAATGCAAGCGACTTTGTAGATGTTGTCGGTATTTGAAAATATGATATCAATGCATAAGTATAAAGAGTAATTGTTTAAATGTTATTCATTAATAATAATTGGTAGCAATATCGGGGACATCGTGGCATCATACACTGATAATGTTACTGCAGTTTATACACCATTTTGAAGCGATAAGTTCGACGTGTCGTCTGAATCGACGTATCGTAGGATTTTGTTAAAATTTTGGCTAAAAATGAGCAATTCGACGAGTCGTCCGCATCGACGAGTCGTCGGGAAAATACGGTATATATAACTTTGTCCCTAAAATGTCTAAAAACTTTCTACTTCAATATTCCCATGATAATGCAGTTAGGAACTATGCAGCCAGAACTTCTTTACCTTTATAAATGTTCACATACTCTACACCAAACTGAATTAATATTACATGTACATACCTAGTTTCTTCTTGTAGTTGTCAATCATTCCTTCATATTTTGTCTGTTAAATTGAAATGAAAGGTTAAGATGTCTATTACATTTGAATCCAACATCCAGTAGATATGCAGATACCTAAAATGGCCCCCTAAAATGTACATTGTCATTTTACTGTAATTCTTTGTTTTATTTGTACAAATATACATTTGAAGTTTTTTCATAAATAAAATTTTGATTTTAGTGCCCACAATTTAAAAATATGACATCATAAAGTTTACCTTTTCCCGCCATTGTTTTCATTTTTAGCATAACATAGCTTGTTTTGAGGCAGTTTTTGTTTAAGGAAACATTAAGCGACTACTTGAACAAGCAAAATATTTTCACCAAAGATGTATCTTTCCAATACTTATAAGGGACAAAAAGTTCGTTCTTGTTCAAAGAGTCGCTCTATATTTCCCATTCGAAAAAAGATAAGAAAAATGTCAATTTTTGGTTGATTTTGATTCAATTATAAAAAATAACCGTCACTTCTGACGTCATATACTGCCAGTGAGTGCATATAAATCAAATAAATAGGTGAAAAACATATTTCATGTCAACCCTTTTATAAAATAACACAACAAATTAATGTACCTGAATTATTTTAAAAATAGTGAATTTTGGGGGCCAAATTTGACTAAAATCATATTTAGTTCTTTTACATGGAAATCTCATTTAGAGATTTTCACATTACCTTTAACTACATTACATGTGTTATGTACATGTATATGTGCAGTTCAAAACATTGATTTAAAATTGATGGAAAATGCAATTTCCTGTGTTAACAGACAGATTACTTTCCACATTAGTAGAAAGAATATATAAACATTATACATATATCATTTGTCAACAGAAAGAATACATGTAATTACCATATGAGTTGACAGACAGAATAGTTACCCAGGTGTTGACAGAATAGTTAGCACATGAGTAGCAAAATAATTACCACATGTTTTAACATAAAATTACCAAATGAGTTAACAGAGAGAATAGTTACCACTTGTTCTGAAGTGTGCCTGAGAACATCCACCTCATCCTTCAGTGTTCTCGCCTCATCCACCACAGCTGTCAGCTCCGCATTCTATAAAATGAATAAAGTGTAATCAAGCAATCATCTTAATTAAGCTAATCATTCTTATAAACCACATCACCACAACAGCTGTAAGTGACTTCCCTTCATATCAACAAAAATATCACACAAAAGAGTAATTAGCCAATCAGCATTACATTGATTTTTGCCTCCGAAATTCTCTGATGCTTAATTATTTAAAGAATGAAGAGATAGCAAGTGAGTTTGAAAACTGAAAGCAAACCTTCTGTTTCATTTCAGCACATTCTTTGGACAGGACATCAAACTTTATCCTCATGTCATCTTTGGCTGTGAATAAAACATGATAAGCTGGATAATGATTTGCTGGATCAATATTGAATAGTGTATAAATTAATAATCAATAATTATAAAACATTCATTAAATGAAACCAAAGAAATAAAACTTGAGAAAGTCTTTCCATCTATAATTGTTTGTATGATTTAATTTTACATCAAATTCACAAACAATCAATATTATACGAGTCTTACCGGTTTCCAGTTTAAAGTTTTCCTCTTGCAGGACCTCCACTTGCTGCTGTAGCTGAAGAAATCTTTTCCCAGCAGGTGTACTGGAAAATATAAAGGTAAAAAAATTATATACATGTATTATGACACACTCATTTTTAAAGTATAATTCATAGAGCATACCTAAGTTTCACGATAGATTTGATTTCAATGCTATCACATGACACACAGACAACAAAGATGGACAAAATGATAAAGGTACAGATACATACAAAGAAATGGGCACCCATTGCCCCCCCCCCCCCCAAAAAAAATGCATTTTTCTTGGACTAGGACCTGTTAAGTAAGAACATACGAAATGAAAATGAAACTGAAGTATAAAACTAACTCTCTGTGGGTATGTAGAAAATGGCATATGCATGAATGCAAGCAAATACAGTATACCCTGCATAGGCATTAGGCAAAGATTTAATTCATGTCTAATATATACATGTAACATTAAAACCATAGAGAAATTTATTTTGATTAATTCTTTTGGGTATGAGTGCTATTTTGGTCTCATTAAAGAATTTGTTGCATCAGTACTTCAAATTTGAAGTTTTATGGGGAACAAGGGAGAATTTTATCTCCCTTCCCAACTCCCAAATACAAATCCTAGCTGGGCTGTGATCCTAAAAAAACGTGATTTACAGCCCCTGTTCTGACACACTACATCTGTCTGTGTTATCTACCTGGAATCATCAAAGTTTTCCGCTTGGTTGATTCTGTCCAGCAGTCTGTCATTTTCTGCTGTAAACACCTGCTTCTCCTCCAGCAATGCTGCAACCTACCATATGTACCAACAGAGTATATATACATAGCCAGAAGGAAACACATAGCTTGTACAGATCTTATCTACAGAAATATTATCGCTTAAGTAGTAAAAACCAAATAAACTTTTACACAAGTAAACAATATACTATTCAATGTTTTCCTTTTCAAAACGTTTCAAATTCAATTTTTAAAAGTTGTCAGCAACACAACACTTATGTATAGTAAGGCTGACATAACACAAAATTTAAAAAAAAAAAGAAACTTTTATTTTCCTATTTAACAGATGTAGGAATGAACTAATTACCTGCTGATCCAGTTCGTGACATCTCTGTGTCAGCTCTTCCTTGGCTTCTAAGGCACTATTTAAGTCATCAACTGCTCGCTTCAACTATAACAGAAATAGAAAGTGAATACTTCAACACCTTGTAAACATACATTTAATTGTTAAAAATCTTAGACAAGCATCCTTCTAATGACTCGTATGAATGATGAGGCATTCTTAGCTTTTAAATTTTCAAATTACATATATCATCTATATCTTATTTTCACATATTCATAGTATAAGTCAATATAATATGCTTGTCATGAACTACCTGTACACACACATTTTGTATCCCTGTGATCTAACAACAGGTACTGTACAGTGTGATTACTCACCTGATCTCCTAGCTCTGTATCTCCCTCTATACCAGCACTGATCTCCTTTGTCATCAACTTAAAAAAAACAAAAAACAGATATTCATCATGATATGGAATACATAAAGGCAACTTTTTACAGCTTAATACTACTATAAATAAATGTTCTTATTAAGGCATTGTATGACAACATCAACATGATACATGTACATGTACTAAAGTCTGAAAAAACATTGTTTAAATGCTGCATCATAATGAACAAAATATGATGGGGTTTTTTCTAGATATTACAGGTACACGTATATGCTCAATGTACATTACTGCAAGTTAAAATCTTGTTGATAACATAAATGTTTATTCAAATGCAGATGAGACCAAGGGAGGAATTCTAAAAACTATAAAATTATGATATAAATCTCAGCCATACCTCCTGGATAGCATTCATGACCACGTGCTGCACGGACTCCTCCATTGACATGATCCTCCCGATGTACTCCTCTTTGTTAGCACAGTTGACAGCACAGCCTAGGATCAGCTGAAGAAGGCGGCCCAACTCACATTTGTCATTCCGCTCCCCTTTACATTCACACAAACAGGTAGAATTACATATAACAACAAAAAATAGAATAACTCGTATATGTAGCCTCATTTAAAAACAAAGAAGTATTATTGAAATATAGTATGCTATATTGAAATACTATTATTTGTATTGATGGATGAAGCCCTTATCATATTCTCATACCTATAGCACTGACGTCTGGCATTTGGAAATTCTGTATATGGATTCCCAAGACCTAGAAATTCAAAAATACACTTGACATAAATTACCAAGACCAATCTTTTGAACAACTAAATACCATCACCTCAGTTCAGTATTTCACAATCCTTGTATAAGATTTTATATGAAATAATAGTGTTTATCCTATAAGCTGCTTTAAATTGGTTTTTATTTTTAATATGGTATTTTTGGCATACCAGTAACTACTATAAACTTAAGTTCTTATAATGGATTCATTGAAAGTTTAAAACAAGTCCTCAACTGTCGTCAATTTCTTACCTCCATATTGTATTCCAAGATGCCATTTAATATTTTCTTCAAATTGCTGACCTGATTAAATTTAAATAATAATGCACTTTTATTCAGAGAGCACAAAAAGTTAATGGTCTTAAATAGTTGATCTGAAAATTTTTAACTAATAATTGATGTAAAAAAAATTATAAAGGTTGTTTAAGGTGGTATGGGACACCTCCATATTTTGACGTACTGTTTATCAACATAAACAATAAAAACAAGGGTAATTTTATGAACATTTTCTTTCCCAAAAAATTGTCACTAAACACTAAACAGCACAGCGCATCAGGTTAGAGTGTTCACTATCAATCTGTAACATGAGTTCAAATACTGCTGGGGATATTAAAATTTATACCTTTAAACAAAAATCTAAAACATATTTTTTTGGTCAAATATTGTAAAATTTGAAAATTCAAAACCAGTGAAAGTATTTGATTATAATGGCTTATTTAAATGCACTTCTATCCACATAAATATTGTCAGATGTCCCATACCAACTTAAATGCATGATCATAATGTTAACATGATAGGATTTCTGTGTATTATTTTCTTGATCTTCAAAAGCTACCAAACATTTCTTTTCTTGTATACATAACTGTAATACTTTCACAATGTGATATCCTTGCATGGATGTATGTACCTTAAGTCTCCAATTAGTAACTTCATCCAGTTTGATTTTAGCCATCCATCCTTCATTAAAATAGTCTGGAGCTCTGAAAGTAAAATTCAGGCACTGTATTGATCCAACTTCCAAAAGTGAAAAAAAAATTCTGAAGGATGCTTCCTTAGTTAGGTTATTATAAGTTTTTAAGAAAAATTTAAAATTTTGGGATCACATCTTTAGGCTCTAAATCTTCTGTTGACAAAACTGGCTTTAGGTTAAAAAAAATATGATATCACAATATAAACTTAGCAGGTCTCCCTTTGACATATTGAAAGATATACATGTATGGATCAAACTGTGAAAGTTTCAATTATATTTTTACTCTGATGTGTTTCGTACAATAACCAACCAGATACTGCATACAAACAATTCAACTAAAAATTGTATTCTAATTTAAGCTGATCCATGCAATCAAACTGTTTATATATTTCTTTTAAAGTTCTATCATGAGCATTCATCATTATAACATAATCATTGATATAATATCTAGCATCATACATTTGGTTGAGGACTTGTGCCATTACCACCCCATCACAAAGATCATCCACACCCTGGACTTGGGAAGAGATGTCAAAAGTGTGCATCTGAAATATTCAATTCAAAACATGCACCAAATGATTTAACAAAAATCAGTTGCGTGTAAAAATAAACAAATAACTTATAGCAGCTCTTATTTCAGCACTGTTCATTAAATTAAGGCCTGAAACTTCGAATAACGTTACTGTAGAAAACTTTACACATATGAAACGCTTAAAACTGTTTAGGACACCATTAGCCTAGATAGTAATTAGATTTATACACAAGTACATCAATTTTTTTTATATAAAGCTCCCGCTGATGTTTGAACAGCTGGGAAAGAGGGGCTGATACATATGTGCTCAACATATTTCAAATATTTATACCGAGCGCAGCGAGAGGCGGGCGAAGCCCGCCTCGCGAAGCGAGGATTAATGGTAACACGTATATGTAAGAAAATCATTGAAAAATGAAAGTTGAATCAGGGGTACTAAGGCCAAAAAAATTTTCTTCCAGCCATGGGCGCCGCCATATTGGCAGCCATTTTGTTTTTAAAAAGTTAATTCGATCATTGTTTGACCGGTACTCATCGATGTTTGTTGCCCCTAAACTCGATTAAAATGTTTCAGTATTTAAATAGAAGGTAATTTAAATCAAAAGAAATAAAAGAGGACACATGATAAGTTTCAATAGTGCTTCAGTCAAGAAACACGACTAGTTCTATGTATGTCTTACCAAATTATCAGATGGAAAATAAAAACATTAATATCAAGGAACTGGTCTTTTAGATACTGAATAAAGTATTCAATTTTATTACCGCGGGATTTAAATGAATTAAATTGATAAACAATGAAAGAAGAAATTAAAAAAAAGTTCGGAATAACGTAACTCTCTTCGGCTATTTCCGAAGACAAAACGTGTATTACGTTTGAAACATGACGTCATAATGTAGACTGAGCACGCGACGTTTCGTTAAACTTTGGCTAATGCTTTGAGTAGGCAACCAGGCGGATCCTACTGTGTGCATTTCAAATAAATTTTACTCTACAAAAATCAAACTGCACTGTGTTAAATCTGCGCTCGGTCCAACGGTCACACCGTTTACATATTAAACAGTATTTATATAAGACTTCTGTGCACATTTTATTCGACATGCATAATTATTTATCAAATTTCTTATTAAACAAATGAAACCATATATAAAATAAACTTACCCATGTTATGAGACTTTCGTAGAGTTCTTCTCTGTCCATTTTGGGCTGGACTAAAATAATATTTCCAAATGGTGGAACTAAGGGGAATAACAACGTAAACTTCCGGTCATATGGATATTACTAATTGGAGAAACCATTCATCATGTTCATGTAAAAAAAAAGATAAATAAAATAAAAATTATGATTTTATGTTTACTTGTCACAAAGATGTAAAATTCATAAATGTATTCTTAAAATACATAAAATGTTTTCGAAAAATTATTTTAGGGACTCTTTTGATTTGTAACGTTACTGTATCTGTTGTTTTAATACAGTAGAATTTTTAAAAGTATTGAATTTTTTACAAATTTATTTTAAAAAATTAGAATTAACCATCGAAATAAAAATATTAGAAATTACAGAGATATAATGACAAATTTTCCACCGTATATACAGACATTTGCCATGACAACTGCATTTTCGAAAGTTTCCGCAATTAGTCTTGTTATGGTTCTATTTTACTTTCGCTTTAAGTTTTGTAAAGGTTTGACGTCTGTTAGACAGTTATAGTGTTACAGTTCGTGAGTTACTTCAGTTACCTAAGAAATTATTGCGTTAGCTTATATATGGATCAAATGTCAATTTTATATTAGAAAACACCTATTGGCAGACGTGGACAATGTGTTCAATGATGCAATAACATAAAAACGCATATAGAACTTGTATATTTTCGATAAATTTATATACATGTTACACATAGCACTACCAAAGTGTTTTCACTGAAGTTGGTAGGAATAACAATTCTATGATATGTCATATCTGCGAAGTACTCATTTAGTAGAGGGTTTTGGCGATGAAGTGCTGTACGGAATTGGTGCCTTTTTAGGAATCCTTGTACCACTGGTTGTATACATAACGAACAGGGGCAGGTGAGATATTTATGTTCCTATCATTAATCTGTTATAGTCTGTCCAAAGTTATTGCTTCCATCACTTTTTGATTATCTTTAATTAAAATTAACATACCTGTCAATGAAGAACAATCTAAATCGATAAAAGGGAAAATAACCAAGATTTCTTCATTGATACATCATCTGTTTTTACCTGTAGATATACACAGGAATGAAAACAAACATTGTACGGAGAATTAAGATGGGATATATTTATATCTTTTCTCCATTTTGAAGTACTCTGAACACTTTGCACAATTTAAAAAAAAACCAACATATCATCTGGGGTACTTTCATGTCTTTTGCAATGTAAAATCTCCCAGACTTTCTATTTTTTGTTGTGTATTGAAACCTGAAGCGGCAGAGGGAGCGTTTCAAAACAGATAATCTGGACATTTTTCACTCTATAGTACATGGATGTAGTTTGGGCACAAAAGTATTAATCATTATCAAGATATTACTCAAAAATTGATGGAAGCAAACTTAGAAAAGAGTATAAATGTGACTTAATAAATGCTCAATGCATATACATGTACATCATTCAAAATCCTCATTACTACAAAGCACCTCAAAAACAAGCTGTTTTTCTTCTTCATTCTTCTTCTATACTCCTCTCGTCAGATAGAAATATACAAGTATAGATGTATGTGCTTACTTTGTAGGCAGTTGACTGTTAGGCCTATAAAAAAAAATTATGTGTTTAGGGTAACACTGATGAAAAAATTAGGTTAGGTAGGTAGGGATTTTTTTTAATTTTATCATATTTTTTCTGCATGAATTCTAAGAATGTTTGTTTGTGTCATATTGAAAAACAGATTTTTTATTAGAAATAACATTAAATTCACAATCGGATAAAAACAGACGTCTAAAAATGGTAGGATCGGGGCATTTTTGTAGATTAGGTCGGGTTACCCTAAACACACAACTTTTTTTTTAGGCCTTACATGTATTTTTAAAAATATTTTTCTAGTGAAGGTGCCCAAAATATACACCCTGACAGTGAGGAAAATGTTCGATCTACCCGTGAGCATGTTCAAGCCACCACAAGAGTTCGCACCAATCCTGGTGAAATAGACTGCCCAGTATGTCTAGGAAATACACAATATGGAATAGAAACAAATTGTGGTCACATCTTTTGTGGTAAGGCCCTGCAAGAGGTAAAGCATTCCTGATTGTATGATACATGTGTATTGGAATAAATCAACAAGAAAAATGTAAAATATCATGTATGCAGATTCAGATGATAGCTCAATATTTTGAAAAGATACCAAAATTACTTGAAATTTTGCTGATGTTTGAATGAGCTGATGTTGCTTTTTTCGTTTTGTGATGTTTGTTTAATATATATGAGGCAAATTACGTATAGTTTGATCCAAGTTGACAGTGAAACAAATTGTCCAGCTTCTGGCATTGATGAGTAAATTTAATGGCCCATTGTAGGTACCTGTATCATTACATACTGGGAGCATGGTACCTGGTTAGGAGCTGTCAGGTGTCCTGTATGTCGTCAACAGGTGATTATCTCTATAAGTTATTTCTCATTTAGTGTAAACAAATTACAATGATTCTTTAATATCTCTTTGAGGCAGAGGCTGCATTCTATGCCCTTCCCTATACCAAATACATAACACAAAGATAGTTAAAAATTTGCTCTTTATATTTTAACGCAGGCCATGTCTTTTTTTTTGCAATGACAGTCTCTACCTTCATATCCCACATGAATCGATAAAGAAAGCATTTTATTGTTTAATGATGCTTTTTATCTGTTGCTGTCTTAACATTATATGAATAGAACATAAAAATTTCAGATTAATTTAATGAATGTATAACCATTATTATCGCCATTGTCATCCTTATATTTTGTACTGTTTTGCTGATCAATTTCAGCATATTTTGTTTACATTTGTCTTGGTTGGCTGCCCACTTGTTATATTAAAAACAACAGTTATTGAATTAGAATTACCCGTACAATTCGTAAACTTTTAGATAATTACTTCCTTAATAAATTGGAGGGTTATTTAAGTTAAGGAACATGTAAAACTATCAGATTATAGACATACAGTATCAGTAACAATCACATACACCATATACAAGTTTCAATGTGTGCAGATTTTGATGACTCTGAAAATACCATTTTTTTGATGTCCTCATTTTTTTCCTCTAAAATTTTTATATCAAAACATTCTTTTTATTACCAAGTGTCATATAATATTTGAACCCCATGATATATTGAACCCGGGTTCAAAATATCACTGCGATATATTTTTCAGTGATATTGGAGAGAGGATTCAAAATATTATGCCTGTGATATATTGAATCACCTACCTTTTTCAAATTCCCATTGGAGAGGGGGTTCAATGTATTATGGCCGCGATATTTTGAACCCCCCTCTATTTTCACAGCCATCAAATTTTGAACCTCTGCAATCTCCAATAGCCAGTAATAAGGGTTTTTAATATTTTACAGGCATTTAAGCATTGAATCATTATTTTTTGAAAGATGTGGCATCATTACTGCAACGGTGTGTGAATACAAATTGAATAACGCTAAACCACATCTTTAAAAAAATAATGATTCAATGCTTATATTTAGGTTTTTTTAAATTTGTTCTCTTTCCACAAATATGATTTATTTTTAAAAATCTTGGCCTTATTCAACGAGAAATGTGCAATTAACGGAAGAGCCATTGGAACAGTCGAATTATGCTGAAAAAATAGTGCACAGCGTTTTAAATTCTAATAACACAATTTTATTTTTCATTCTGTAGTTTTATGAATTTATTTTTGGTGTACTAAGAAATTAATCAATTAAATTCATTTAAATCTTTAAAAAATGTTTACATCCATGAAATATTAATCAGCCCAAGTATAATATCAGGTCGTAATCCGGTTTGAAGTTGGGAGGAGAGTCAGTCATGTTCTGAAGGAAGACTGAATGTATTCATACGCACCAGATTTGGTGATTGGGTCTTCTGTGTTATGCGTAAATATCACTTAAATCTATCAATGCAATTTAATAGGAGGAAAGAAAGTGAATGTAAATATAATGTTTTGAACCCTCTCTCTAGTAGGAATTCAAAATCATAGAGGATTCAATATTTTGCAGCCATAATATTTTAAACTCCCTCATTACTGGTATTACATAATAGGGATATCATTAAGGCTGAATTGAATTTGAATGTTTCCCTACCCTGTGTATACACAGCACACAGGTTTTAGCCCTCTTTTTTCTCCCACCTGAGGACTATCATTTAGAGTAACCAAGTATACGTAAAGTTGCTAAATAAGATTGGGGTGGGGGGGGGGGGTAAAATAACTCGGAGACATGATATCTTGATCCCCCTCTCGAATTTGAAATTAAGGTGGGTGCAGTATATTGCAGCCATAATATTTAAACCCCATTTTCAATGTGAATGTAATTCAGATGTGGGGTTGTGTATTAAATATTTCATAGCCATAATATTTTAACCCCCTCTCCAAAGGGAACTGGAAATAGGAGTGAGGTTCAAAATATCACAGCCATAATATTTTGAACCCCCTCTCCAATAGCAATGAAAAAAAGAGGGGGGTTCAAAATATTGCTGCCTTAATGTTGTGAACCCCCTCTCCAATGGTAATTGGAAAAAGGAGAGGGGTTCAATTTATCGCGGCCATAATATTTCGAATTCTCTCTCCAATAGCAATGAAAATTAGAGGGGGGTATAAAATATCGCGGCCATAATATTTTGAACCAAGGGTTCAATATTTTATAGGGGGGTCAATATTTCGCAGCTATATATTGAACCCGGGTTCATAATATCTCATAATATATTAAAACCAGGTTCAATAATTTGCGGTATCAAAATATTATATGACACCGGATTTGGCCCTTTCATTCACTGCCAGTAACTGTTTTTTCTCTTTTATTCAGGTTACTCTTCTGCTAGTCCATTTTACTGACGAAGAGCAGAACCAACCAAGTGCAAGTAAAACAGAAATTCTAAACAAGATTGCTGATTACAACAGGCGCTTTTCTGGAGAACCTAGGCCTGTAAGTCACATGATCATAGTGGGGTTCATTAGTCGCATGATCCTACTGTGGTTCAATAGTCACATGATCAAACTGTAATTCATTAGTCACAGGATTATACAGTGGTTCAATAGTCACATGATCATATTGTTGTTCTATAGTCACATGATCATACTGTGGTTCAATACTCACATGATCATACCGTGGTTTACTAGACACGTGATCACACCATGTTCGCTAGTCACATGACCATACTGTAGTTCACTAGTCACATGATCAAAGTGTGGTTTAGTAGTCACATAATCAAAGCATGATTCACTTCTTTTTTGAACAACTTTTATACATGTACAATGAAATTAAGTGGATCAACTTAGTTCTTAGTGTGACTGATTTGAAAGACTTTAATCTGAAATTAAATGCAGTCAGAAACACACTTTATTAATTAAATCTATCAGTATCTGGAAATCGATCTCAATAATTCAAATTCATAAAGAACTATTTCCCCCAACAAGTGGTTGTCTATTCCTATAAATGTACAATAGTGTGCTTGTGTATAAAGTTTAATTAATTATTGTTTTCTTCATTGTTGAAAACCCTTTGTTGGTCTAAAAACAGTAGCTAGACTGACAGCTGTTTTCTTTATTTATTGATACCAAATATTGAATTTAAAACTTTTTTTGTTATAGTTGATGGACTATCTGAGAGACCTGCCGACTCTGCTTCGACACGCCTTACGTGAATTTTTCTCTGTTGGCGGTCTAATATGGATGTTTCGTCTTCGCATCATTGCTATCTTCTTAGCTGCATTACTCTACTTTATTTCTCCATTAGACATTATTCCAGAAGCAGTGTTTGGAATTTTGGGGTTTCTAGATGATTTATTTGTACTGCTTCTACTAGCTATTTACATCAGTATTATCTACAGAAATTATGTTCAGACACGTGCAAATGCAACCAGTTAATGGTATTTTCACTGATATATGTATATGTAATTATATGTAATTATTTGATATTAGTGAATCATCAGAGAAATAATTAAAAACTGTGAACTATGATATGTCAATTAACAGTTGATATAACAATGTGGGCAGAAAAAGTAGTTTTGAATTAGTCACAGGTGTATACTTAATATCTTTGGAATATATTTCTCATAAAAATAATGGAGTTTCAGACTAATATAGTAAATATTTTCCCCTCGATATGTAATAAAATTTTCAAGTTTTTCATTGAATTTTGATACAATTGTTGTGTTATGGCCAACCATTTAACAATTGTTTTCATCTCTCTGATCATTAAATGGACCATTTCATCTGATTTTGTCAAAAGCTGTTTTGAAAATAAGGAAATGTGCCAAAAAGATCAGTCCTTTGCATTTTAATACCACTTGTATTGTAGATTATGTTGACTGGTGTGATTCTTATGTAGGATTATGTGTAATTTAGGTTTTTGTAACATATATTCATCACAGTTTATCCAGTTATCCCCATACAGTTTGCCAGAACAGATAATATTTTAGAATATTTTATGAATTTTGATTTAAAGGGGTATCTTCACAACTTTTGTCAATTTCTATCTTCTTATTATTTGCAATGCTTTAAAGAATCATTTATAATGATAAATCAAAATTTGAGAGCCAATCATAGAGTTATAAGCAAGATACTGGGCTCACAATTCCATGTCATGTAAACAAGGCTTGTGCCCTGTTTTTGTTTACATAGGTTCAATATACTAGTAAAAAATCTTTTTCAAGCTGATTTGTTGATCGTTTTAGGTCTAAAACTTGAAAGGTCACTTCAACATTCAAAATGTAAACAAAAGCTCTGTTTACATAACAATTTTAAGCTCTGTAATTTGCTTATAACTCAACGAATGACACTCATATTTTGTTTGCCTATGAAAAATGTCTTACTGAAGCATTGAAAACATTAAAACTGGAAAAATAATTTTTGACCAAAATCGTGTCCATGCCCATTTAATGTGAGAGGTTGCTTACAGTTTTAATAAAGAAGAACAGTTATTTAAAATATTTTTAGCTCACCTGAGCCGACAGATCTGAGCTTTTCTAAGAAAAATTTGTTCATTGTCTGTCATCCTTGTTGTTGTTGTTATCATAATCTTTTCACACTTCCATCTTCCAAAGAACTACTGTACCAATTTGGCACAAAGTATTTAGAGGGAAGGGCTTTCAAGTCTATTTAAAGGAAGGCCCAGTTCTTCAAAGTAGAGATACACTGGTCAAAATTGCTAACGCACCATTTAAAATGAAATAATTTTACATCGTAAAAATTTTTAAAGATGAATTTAATGTTTAAATAGTTGACCTTGATTATAAATAGGACATTAAAATGCCCAAACGGATAAATGGATACAATGTTAACCGAAGCGTAACTGTTGTTTAGAAATGCTCAAATCGTGCTCACACTCTTTTGGAAAAATAAATCTTTATTTTTCTTTTTGTGTTCTTATTATTGATGCATGTATTACTAAAAACTCAAAAAACCCGACGGTGTATGCCGCATTTGACCACAGAAAAGCGTGGCAGGGCGGTTGGTATGGTCTCTGCAGGATGCTCTTTAGAGAGGTTAGAAGATCTTTTTAATAATTTAACGGTTACCTGTGATGTTGGCTAAAACATGATGCAGCATGCTTATCGAATAAAAGCAATGTCTTTTTTAGGTAACCACAGTTTGTAATAGGCACCATACGTCAATTGCAAGGTTGTACCGCAAATTTGTACAAACCGGTAGTGTGAGGAACTGAGCAAGAATTTCAAAGCGCGGCGTGACTACTAGGCGACAAGTTTGTTTAATTCATTTTTTGGCAAAATTATCGGGGCGGCGACCGCCTCTGCCGCCCGTTCCAACACCATTGAAATATCATTGACTCGTACATGTATAACATTTAGGTGAATATCATTTGAAGGAAAACGACATTCAAGGAAATTTTAAGGGTTGGCTTCATCACAGACCCTCTCCCCCTTCATTATCTACATCATTGCCAGATCAGATAATCTTATAACATACACATCAAAAAAGATGCATGTTTTTTTATACAAATATAACTTGTTCGTCCGAAAAAATCCAAATTCGTCCGAACAAACCGTGATTCGTCCGCACAAATAACTAATTCGTCCGAACAAATAACTAATTCGTCAGAAAAAATCCATATTCGTCCGAACAAATAATTTATTCGTCCGAACAAACCGTGATTTGTCCGCACAAATAGCTAAGTCGTCCGAACAAATAACTAATTCGTCAGAAAAAAAACCTAATTTGTCCGAACAAATAACTAATTCGTCAGAAAAAAACCTAATTTGTCCGAACAAATAACTAATTCGTCAGAAAAAAAACCTAATTTGTCCGAACAAATAAGTTTTGTACAAAACATACAACTGCTCGGAATGAATTGGCCGAGCGCTCCTGCTACCAGGCTGTTAACCTAGGACGTTGAACGCAACCCACCTTTTAACTCACTTTTATTTATTTTTCAAGTATACCACCGTACATATCAGTGTTAAAATGTTTAAATCAAAGAATCGATTGCAACTACATGAATCATTCGATCAAACGCCGGTTGACATTACAGTACTTTTTAGCTCACCTGAACCGAAGGTTCAAGTGAGCTTTTCTGATCACCCGTTGTCCGTCGTCCGTCCGTCCGTCTGTCCGTCCGTCTGTCCGTCCGTCTGTAAACTTTTCACATTTTTGACTTCTTCTTCTCAAAAACCTCTGGCCCAAATTTAACCAAACTTGGTACAAAGCATCCTTATGAAAAGGGGATTCTAAATTGTTAAAATAAAGGGTACAACCCTTCTGAAAGGGGAGATAATTACGAATCAGTGAAAATAGGGTGCATGTCTTTAAAAATCTTCTTCTCAAGAACCACTGCACCAGAAATGCCAATATTTACACAAAAGCTTGTATATATAGTGAAGATTCTAAATTGTAAAAATCGTGACCCCCGGACCAAAACTGGGGCCCCAGGCAGGGTTCAAAATTTAACATGGAAATACATTGGAAAAATGTTTGAAAATCTTCTTCTCAAGAACCACTGCACCAGAAATTCCAATATTTACACAAAAGCTTGTATGTATATTGAAGATTATAAATTGTAAAAATCGTGACTCCCGGACCAAAACTGGGGCCCCAGGCGGGGTTCAAAGTTTAACATTGAAATACATTGGACAAATGTTTAAAAATCTTCTTCTCAAGAACCACTGCACCAGAAATGCGAAAATTTACACAAAAGCTTGTATATATAGTGAAGATTCTAAATTGTAAAAATCGTGACCCCCGGACCAAAACTGGGGCCCCAGGCAGGGTTCAAAATTTAACATGGAAATACATAGAAAAAATGTTTAGAAATCATCTTCTCACAACCCACTGCACCAGAAATGCCAACATTTACACAAAAGCTTGTATATATTATAATAGTGAAGATTCTAAATTATTAAAATCGTGACTCCCGGACCAAAACTGGGGCCCCAGGCGGGGTTCAAAATTTAACATGGAAATACATTGGACAAATGTTTAAAAATCGTCTTCTCAAGAACCACTGCACCAGAAATGCCAACATTTACACAAAAGCTTGTATATATAGTGAAGATTTTAAATTGTAAAAATCGTGACCCCCGGACCAAAACTGGGGCCCCAGGCGGTCCAGGCTCAAAGTTTAACATTGAAATACATTGGACAAATGTTTAAAAATCTTCTTCTCAAGAACCACTGCACCAGAAATTCCAATATTTATACAAAAGCTTGTATGTATAGTGAAGATTCAAAATTATAAAAATCATGACCCCCGTACTAAATCTGGTGCTCCAGGCAGGGTTCAAAGATTAACATAGAAATAAATAGGATAAATGTTTTAAAATCATCTCCTCAAGAACCACTGCACAAGAAATGCCAAAATTTATACATAAGCTTGTATGTATAGTGAAGATTCAAAATTGTTAAAATTGTGACCCCCGGGCATAAACTGGGCCCCCAGGCAGGGTTCAAAGTTTAACATATATAAAAAAAATGTTTAAAAATCTTCTTCTTAAGAACTACAATGCAACAGTTTGGGATATCACTATGCATACATTGGCAATTGTAGATTCTAAAGTGTTAAAATCATTTTTACTGGGGCATCAAGAGGGGTTCAAAGTTTAACATAGAAATATATAGGAAACATGATTAAAAAAATCTTTTCGAGAACTACATGTACAATGTCATACTTTGTGAGATTACTTTACTTGGATCCTCAAATAGTGAAAACTTTAAAATATAGAAGCGATCTAATACTGGGGCCCCAGGAGAAGGGGTTCAATGTTTCACATAGAAAGATAGGAGGGAACATGTTTAAAAATCTTATGGAGGAGAACTACAATGATTAAATTTGTGAGATAACTATGCAAGCATTCTCAAATTGTAAAGTTTCTTAATTGTGGAAGCCGTGACCCCCAGACTAATATTGGGGCCCAAGAAGGGGTTCATAGAAATATATAGGGAACATGTTTAAAAATCTTCTTCTCATGAACTACAGTGCAACAGTTTGTGAGATTACTATGCAAGAATCATTGGCTATTGTAGATTCTAAATTGGTAAAATCGTGACCCCCGAACTAATTCTGGGGCCCCAAGACCCCCAGACCAATACTGAGGCCCCAGATGGGGTTCAAAGTTTAAGATAGAAATATATATGGAGTTTGCTTAAAAATTTTCTTCTTGAGAACTACAATGCTACAGTTTGTGAGATTACAATGCAAGGATCCTCAAATAGTGTAGTTGTTAAAGCCAATCATAAACCCCAGACCAATACTGGGGCCCCAGAAAGGGGTTCAAAGTTTAGAATAGAAATAACATATGCTATGAAATAGAATGTTACAAGGAACTGTTGTTCAGGTGAGCGATGTGGCCCATGGGCCTCTTGTTTTATTGTTCTATCAGGGATCTTAAAATTATCCTACATTCTACTACAGTTATTGCCGAGATCAAAGAGATGCCGCGGACATTATTCTCCAATATACAACAAACGTCATCAGTAAATTATCAGATCAGAAATACCTATTTGTCTCGCACTGATCATGAAAGTACAACTTCAAACCGTAAAAAGTTTTTAAACCATGTCAATTTCACGTGTTAGTTCCAGTCAAAGCTATGTGTATTTTTTTAAGAGATCCAATGCGGCTGTTCCTAGGACCTCCCTACCACATGTACACTGCGTGTTTTTACATAAAATATATCACGTGTAGTAGTAACAATCGTATTAAATTGCCCTTAAAATATTAGGAACATGATTCAAAGATATTTTATAAATAAGTGAAGAGAATAAAAAATCCAAAGAAAAATTCTGTCGTCTGCATGTGATTCCTTTGATCGATACACATGTAAACATTACTAACAAAACCGTTGGGGTTACACGGAACAGCCGTCAAAATGACCTATACATGTAGATCGTATATAGGAGAAACGATCTGTAGAAATACTGGGCTGTTAGTAGAATAGAAATAAAGTTCTTGTTTTCGTGAATGTTGCAGGATAACCTCCTCGGTCTCGAAATGTTGTTTGAAATATAAAAGCCTCGGCTAACGCCTCGGCTTTTATATTTCAAAACAACATTTCTCGACCTCGGAGGTTATTCTGCAACATTCACGAAAACTCGTACTTTATTTCTTAATTTCATTTGACAAACAGTTTTTAGTGCAACAATATAATATAAAGAAAAACATTTTATATCAAAACAAATTCTATAATCATATCATCATAAAAATATTTTACCAAGAGAATCTAGGTTATCGGATAATTCATCAGTATTAGATTTATTTATTCAAGTTAACAAAACCACTACAAAATAATTCGACAAAATAATTTTTTTTTCTTTTATTAAATATTTCTATAAAAGGCATTTTTGTTATATCAAAGAGTTCAAACGGTCCATCAGGGAAAATCTTGTTTTGGAAACAGACCCTCACCCATTCCATGGGTCACCAGAGCGACACTTGTAACAGAGGTCGGGCCTGTGGGGCTTATTTGGGTCATTATGCCTGGCCTTTCTTTCTTCTGTCGTGCATCTGCATTCTCGACTCCCGCAAATGGAACAAACCAGTCTCTCTACCCTGTGTGGTTCGCAGCCAATGTGACATTTCTTACAGTATTGTTTGTGAAAGACCTGAAAAGACAGTTTTTGCAGTCCGAAGTACTAGTTTATGGCGAACATTTCTTACGTATGATTAAAAGAGAAAAATCTTTCAAATCTCCTCAAAATCATTTGGCTAGAAAAGCCGAAACTTGTATGAAAGCATTCTCAGTTAGTTTAGATTCGAGTTTGTTCAAATCATGAACCTCTGGATTGGTTGGGACTTGGACCATAAAAATTGCAATCGACACGGTCAATTAGGACCAATTCATTGATCACTAACCACTCACTGCGCTACTCGGCCATCTAGGCAAGACATAAAATCTTGCTTTCGATGACGAACGGAACCTAGCGCGCTGGCCGCGCACTACACAGTTGTTTGAGATACAGGTGGAATACAGTTAATTAAACAATAAAATGCTCTCTTTGGGGATTCATTCGGGATATGAAGGTAGCGACATTGTCCATTTTATTCTTGTCAGTATCTTGTCAGTTTCAGCCGTAGAGATTTTGACCAATCGATAAACGGGGCGTGTAGATTTCAGTCTGGCTGTTTCTATAAAGCTATGAATTAACTATATGTTTCCGTAAGAAATAGAGGAAATAATATTTAGTATATGTAAATAAACGACAATTAAAGAGGATCGGAACGATACACATTGCATAGATATATATACTTATGTTATAAGCAAAAACATTGCAATAACTCTCAAATTGACATATATCTGCTCATAGTGAATGATATAGATACATTATGAATAACGGGACTGCAATTTGACTTCGAGGGATCAAGGGTTTCGAGAGATCAAGAGTTCGAGAAATCAAGAGTAAATTTGCTTAGTTATAAAGGGAAAAAAATCGGGACCCTAGACTCACTTCGAGCGATCAAGAACTTCGAGCGATCGAAGTTCGAGCCATCGAGAGTTACCTGTATATATAAAGCACAGAGAAATTCACTTTTATTGGAGCTCAAGCTCCGCCCCGACCGAGGCTTGAACTCACGACCTCTTGAATAGAAGGGATAGCAATGTTTTGGAAATAGAATACACTTCCACTCCAAGGACACTCGCAGTTAATTTGATGTCTTTACTGTTGGATTTTCTTGCTAGCTAAAACGTACCAGGACGGAATAGAAATGTATCAAAAACTGACAGTCCCACCCTTTCATCCATCGGGATATAATGATTATCATCTTCCTTAATTCCTCATAATATCTGAAAACATACATGTCGAACAAATAGCAGCCGTTAATATATTTTTTTCCTGGCAAATCGCTAGAACTTTATTGCGAGAGGTCAGAGTATTTAATATGACAGCATAATAAATGAACAGTTGTCATTTTTTTGCCTGACAAGTCGTCATCGGTTATTATTAAATTTATTCAATTTAAGAAAAATGTTTTTAAACTTATATTTATAGCTTGGTAGATGAATTGAACTTAATGATGAATTGTTAGCCACTGATCTCAAATTGTCGAAAAAATAACGTGTCACCCTTTACAAAGATTATGTTGCTATAAATGTTTCATTATGCAGATTTTATCCTAGAAAAATTAATGATTTTTTAAAGTCTATCCTAAATATTTATTTACATATAGCATTATCATAATAGCACAATTTCACGGCTAATAAAATACTAAAAATATCACACCAGTTAGATAATTAATCCTTGTAAAGGAATGCGCTTGCATGAAAATCATGCATCATGCCTCAAACATTTCAAAAAAAGCGTATTTCTGACCTTCACGTGAATAGTATATTGTGTTCAAATATAATCAAGTTTACCAAAATTCTTATTATAGCTATGAGTTTTAAAATATAAGTTTATAAATGTATCACACAAAACATAGGGGTCATATGCAAAAGGTTCACTATGGAAAAAAAAATAAAATGTACAGTAGTTACACAGTTTTGAATTGAAATTGAAGCAGATTATGTTAACATGTATATCTAAAAAAAAAAAAAGCTATGAAAGATTTGTAATTTTTTTTATTGAATTAATCAGATATAAAATCATTTTTAAATACATGTTTATTTGATGTTGAATTTAGAAACCGGTTTCGTGATCAAAGTAATTCCACGATGCGGGTCAACTTTCATCGAACCAGGGTCTTTGTTCAGCAGCTTTGGTCTCAATATTTAAGGTTGAAAAGTGACCTACGGGGCATTTTTCAACCCGGCTCAAAATTTCTCGCTACACCGGCAAAATGTACATGCAAAAATTGAAATGAGTTTGATTCTATAATTTTATATAACTTTTGAGCCTAGGTATCTATCATTCAAAGTAATATTGAGGGATCTTTCCACATATTATTCTACATCTACCAAACAATTTAAAACAAACATACATAGACATATTTATTGGACATACAGTTTAAATGTAAAAGGACATTTATTAATAAAACAGATTCCCGGATTCTCGCATTCTATGGCATATCATTTCTGTTTCATTTGATACAATTTTTATACGCTGTACACATGAAATTTTGCCATTACATCTTACAAATTAATTTAATTGTTACCTTTACATCTAATCCGATAGGACCATAAATAATTTATTCGTTAAGTTAATAAATCAATCTTGAATGATACATGTATAAGTTACCAGTATCAAAATCACACAAACTGTTATTTTTTCCGTATTTTTATGTGTATGTATTGCCGAATATTATGTTTCTATATTTTAGTCACAGAAATCACTATTAATTCATCCGTGTAGAGATGTCTTCGAATATTGTTGGAGGAAAACCATCATCCATGGCATGGGAAACCAGAGCGACACTTGTGACAGAGGTCGGACCTGTGGGGCTTATTTGGGTCATTATGCCGTGCCCTTCTTTCTTCTGCCGTGCATGTGCAGGGCTGTGTCCCGCAAATAGAACAGATCAACATCTCTACTCTGTATGGTTCGCAGCCAATGTGACATTTCTTACAATCTTGTTTGTGATATTCCTGAAATAATAAATATCCACACCCAGTGAGATATACTAGTATCGTTTATCTTATAAAACGGAAAAGCGTATTTTTGAATCTATGATTAAGAATTCTTAATAATATGGTCTTGATTTGAGCTGAACTATACAAATTAAACTAAGGAATCTCAAATAGTTAACCAATTTTTGAACGTCAGTTGTTGTGTAAGAAGGGAGATACAGAGCTTACAATTCTTAAACATTGAATAACTATGGTCTCGTGTTTGGCTGTGCTTACAATTTACTTTAAAATTTAAAAATAACAGATAAATGAAGTGTAAAGTATTGTAGTTAGAGAGCTCAGAGGAGATCCAAGTTCGTTTCACGACCCAGCCAACTGTGTTCCTCGCATAGTAGCTTATTTACTACATTTGGTGCCGTAACCAGGACTTGTTTATTTTCATGGCTGAGAGATACTGTAAATTCCTAACTAAACGCGAAGAATTAATATCTGCGTAAACAATAAGAGGCACATCTCGCGGATTTTAAATCTCCTTTTTTATTTTTCTGACAGTTTAAATCAAATGAAACAATTACTAGTATGATGAAAAATTAGTGATCGCAATTTTATATTCTCGCAATCTGAAGCAAAATTGTTGATAGCTGAATTAAGTACTCGCAAAAAAAGGAATCTACAGTACCAGGAGATAAGAAAAAAACAATAACAAGTTTTACAGACATCTAGCCACAGTCAGTGATGACTACAGACAACTCTAGTCTGCCCCGGGTTACTGTTTCCATCACTTTTTGCTGTGCTTATTAATACATGTAAATACACATACATGTCAGTAAAAAAAACCCAAAAGAAATCAATAAATGGCAAAAATCCTAGGATTTTTTCTTCTCCACGGTTTCTCTTTTTATAAGAGAAATTCAAAAGAACGGAAATATATTTCTTACGAGGATTTATAACTGGAAAATCTGACATCTTTTTCAATCGAAAAATCTCAAATCTGCGCACAATTTTTCATGTATCGACGTAGACTTTCCGTTTTGTTGTTTATAGAAATCTGCGGTGATAGAGGACGAGGCCATTTCAAAATGGACTAGTGACAACTAGTCACAGTCAGTGTTTAACGCTAAACACATCAAGTCACGGTCAGTTATGCCAACTCCAGTCAACTAGCCAGAGTCAGTGATGACCACTACAGACAACTAGTCATAATAAGTAATGACCACTACAGACAACAAGTCACAGTCAATGGTGACCACTACAGACAACTAGTCAAAGTCAGTGATGACCAACACAGGCAACTAGTCACAGTCACTGGTGACCATTACAAACTTCTAGCAACAGTCAATGGTGACTACTACAGACAACTAGTCAAAGTCAGTCATGACCATTACAGACAACTAGTCACAATCAATGGTGACTACTAAAGACATCTAGTCAAAGTTAGTAATGACAACTACATTCAACTAGATAGTCAAAGCCAGTAATGACAACTACTCACTGTCAATGGTGAGCAAAACAGATAACTAGTCACAGTCAATAGTGACCACTACAGACAACTAATCACAGTCAATGGTGACCACTACAGACATCTAGCCACAGTCAATGGTTACAACTATAGACAGCTAGCCACAGTCAATGGTGACCACTACAGACAACTAATCACAGTCAATGGTGACCACTACAGACAACTAGTCACAGTCAATGGTGACCACTAGAGACAACTTGTCACAGTCAATGGTGACCACTACAGACAACTAGCCACAGTCAATGGTGACCACTACAGACAACTAGCCAAAGTAAGTAATGACCACTACAGACAACTAGTCACAGTCAATGGTGACCACTACAGACAACTAGTCACAGTCAATGGTGACCACTAGAGACAACTTGTCACTGTCATTGGTGACCACTACAGACAACTAGCCACAGTCAATGGTGACCACTACAGACAACTAGTCACAGTCAATGGTGACCACTAGAGACAACTTGTCACAGTCAATGGTGACCACTACAGACAACTACTCACAGTCAATGATGACCACTACAGATATCTAGCCACAGTCAATGGTGACAATAACAAACAACTAATCACAGTCAATGGTGACCACTACAGTCAGCTAGCCACAGTCAATGGTGACCACTACAGACATCTTGCCACAGCCAATGGTGGCCACTACAGACAGCTAGTCACAGTCAATATTGACCACCACAGACATCTTATCACAGTCAATGGTGACTACTACAGACAACTAGCTCAGTCAATAGTGACCACTACAAACAACTAATCACAGTCAATGGTGACCACTACAGACAACTAGCTAAGTCAATAGTGACCACTACAAACAACTAATCACAGTCAATGGTGACCACTACAGACAACTAGCCACAGTCAATAGTGACCACTACAAACAACTAATCACAGTCAATGGTGACCACTATAGACAACTAGTCAAAGTAAGTAATGACTACTACAGACAACTAGTCACAGTCAATGGTGACCACTAGAGACAACTTGTCACAGTCAATGGTGACCACTACAGACAACTACTCACAGTCAATGATGACCACTACAGATATCTAGCCACAGTCAATGGTGACAATAACAGACAACTAATCACAGTCAATGGTGACCACTACAGTCAGCTAGCCACAGTCAATGGTGACCACTACAGAAATCTTGCCACAGCCAATAGTGGCCACTACAGACAGCTAGTCACAGTCAATAGTGACCACTATAGACAACTAATCACAGTCAATGGTGACCACTACAGAAAACTAGCCACAGTCAATAGTGACCACTACAGACAGCTAGCCACAGTCAATAGTGACCACTATAGACAACTAATCACAGTCAATGGTGACCACTACAGACAACTAATCACAGTCAATGGTGACCACTATAGACAACTAGCCAAAGTAAGTAATGACCACTACAGACAACTAGTCACAGTCAATGGTAGCCACTATAGACAACTAGCCATAGTCAATGGTGACCACTATAGACAGCTAGCCACAGTCAATGGTGACCACTACAAACAGCTAGCCACAGTCAATAGTAACCACTTCAGACAGCTAGCCACAGTCAATGGTGATAATAACAGAAAACATTGGTGGCGACTTTAGACAACTAGTCAAAGTAAGTAATGACCACTACAGACAACTTGTCACAGTCAATGGTGACCACTACAGACAACTAGTCACAGTCACTGGTGACCATTACAAACTTCTAGCAACAGTCAATGGTGACTACTACACACAACTAGTCAAAGTCAATGGTGATAACTACAGACAGCTAGTCACAGTCAATGGTGACCACTACAGACAACTAGTCAAAGTCACTGATGGCCATAACAGATATTTAATCACAGTCAATGGTGACCACTACAGACATCTTGCCACAGCCAATGGTGGCCACTACAGACAGCTAGCCACAGTCAATGGTGACCACTACAGACAACTACTCACAGCCAATGGTGACCACTACAGATATCTAGCCATAGTCAATGGTGATAATAACAGACAACTAATCACAGTCAATGGTGACCACTACAGTCAGCTAGCCACAGTCAATTGTGACGACAATAGACAACTAGTCAAAGTAAGTAATGACCACTACAGACAACTAGTCAGAGTCAATTGTAACCACTGCAGACAATTAGCCACAGCCAATGGTGACAATAACAGACAACTAATCACAGTCAATGGTGACCACTACAGACAGCTAGCCACAGTCAATGGTGACCACTACAGACAACTAGCCATAGTCAATATAGTGACCACTATAGACAGCTAGCCACAGTCAATGGTGACCACTACAGACTGCTAGCCACAGTCAATGGTGACCACTACAGACAGCTAGCCACAGTCAATGGTGACCACTACAGACAGCTAGCCACAGTCAATGGTGACCACTACAGACATCTAGTCACAGTCAATGATTAATGTACAGTAGAGCCTCAGTTATCCGGACGCTTTGGTTCCCAAGTCCAATCGTCCGGATAGGTGAAGCGTCCGGATATCTGAAATGTGTCTATTGTTGTCATGAATGATAATGTATTTGTATACAATGGCTCCCAGTGTTGATACTAGGTTTTATTTGCCTTTCATTCCATATAGCAACACATGCTAGAGTTGTCTGACGATATGAACGTTTTTAGATATAAAGAACTCTGCTTTATTTTATTATTTTGTCATGAAATATTAACCGGACAATAATGATAACCGAATCTAGCTAAATTCTTTGTGTCTAATTGTGATATGTGTGTGATACACTGTTGTTTGCAATTTTCCATGAAAGTGATTTGGGATGTCAGTGTGTTTATACAAGCTACTCATGAGGATCTAGCACGTAGAAAAGGTGTGAAACTTAATTGACAGGGGTAATCTTTTGTACTGAGTAGGACATAATCATATTTTACCGTCCGGTTAAATGAAGCAGAATTGGTAGTTAATCAGTATTTTGTGGTAAAAACAGACCGTCCGGATCCGGAACGCGGAATTCCTTATAAATGAGACAAAATAACGTATAAAAAATCTGTTCCCAAATAAAATCGTCCGTAAACTGAAGCGTCCGGTTATCTGGCGTCCGGATATCTGGGGCCCCACTGTATTAATATTTCTAGTTTCTACATTTTTACATAAATTCTCACCTGATGGTACTTTTTGTATACAAGATTCCCTTTTTATTGGCAGTATGCTACACCTGATAAACTGTACACGATTTGAGATTTGGGCCAAAAGTTGTGTAACCATTTCTTATCAATTTGCATTCTGTTCATTTACTTACTAATCACTTTCGGTTTTGCTTTCGTTAATTTTTCTTCGAATTGTTTGTCATCTTTTCGCCTCTTTTTAAAGCTAACCCTAACTAATCTGCCCATCAAGAACTTTTAATAATTTACATGTTAATTTTGAAATCGCGTCCAAAAGGTCTTATCATAAAGATAATAAGAAGTTACGGTATCTGGCAAAAATAAAAAAATAGATAAAGACCTACATGTATATTTCAAATAAATTACCTCCACATTTTGCGATTTTTTGTAGGTATGTGAACTTTCCCAGTGTGCATTACAGCTAGGGCATCGGAAGAATCCATATCGTCTGAGTGACATATTGTCCTTCTAACACGAGTATGTCTGTTTAGGCCTCCAACTTTCAAGGCGAACTCAACCAGATTGATTGTTTTTAACTTCCTGGCGAGTTATGCAACAGATGGTCCAATAATAGATTTTATATCATGTAAATGTACATGTATCAAAGTCTATATGAAAGAGATCACCAAGCATATCTTATTACAACTTTTTTATCATTTCATTTTAATAAATAATCAAAATATTTAAGTGTACATTTTATAAATAAAGTAAATTCTGTATCTAATCATGAAAAATGCATTTTATTAAAAATAAATTCTACTGGGCATCGATGAATATTATATCTGCACGAATGTACATTATAATACAAATGTGAAGTTGTTTTGTAAAAACACCAAGACTTTTTGTTCGATTAGATAACTGTTTTAAAAAAAGAAAGATACTAGTAAGAGGCGTTTTTGTATTTTCATTTTTTAGCTCACCCGGAGCTCGTTCTTCTTGTTGCGACATCATAACTAAAAAAGCATTCCGAGATTATTGCACAAGCAATAAATATTCCCTACCGGCATTCCCAATTTTGAGTTTAAGCAATTTTCGTTTTATGCGCTAAATAGGGCTAAAGAAAATTCGTCAAAACATTTGTTTTCAAAGATTAAACCCGATTTCTTTATAACCATTAACGTACATTTTGGTTCATTCGGGTAAATAGACGTACCGGCGTAAAACTAATCATTACTAGTACGATAAATTATCAAAAAATTCCTGTGGATAAAAAATAACGGAAATCGATGAGTAATAATTGCTGTTTTGTAGAATCTGCAGGAAATAGTCCTGTCTCCTCTTTTCTCACCTTCATTTACTGGAACACTAAACTAACCCGATCCAAATGAGTCACATTTAAAGATTAATTATGTAAATACATGTTCATTAAAAGTAAAATCATTCATACTTATGAAGCTACACAGGAAGACTGAAATAAATTCACCGCATCATAACGTATAATAGACTGGAAACGAACAGGGAGAACATGCAGATTTGGCATTCTTCAATATCCCAGTGTTGGTATTTAGAAACAAGAGGCCCAGGGGCCACATCGCTCACCTGAGCAACAATTGCCTTAATTCTGATCAAATTAGCATTACAGTATCAAAATATCTTGACAACTAAGTAAAGTAGATCTTGCTAAAAAATTGAATATCTGCCAATTTTTATCCACATCTTTTTTTTGGTAAATACCAAGCCTCTTTTGTTGTTGTACCTGTAAGAAGATTTTTCTCTATTCCTATACACACCCCCCCCCCATTTCGTGGCCCCACTTTTCTCTAAGGAATCATGGTTTCATCAAACTTAAATCTGCATAACCTGTGCTTTCACACTAAGTACTGAGTTTTGGACCGAAAACTTTCCCAGAATATCTTTAAAGATTTTCTCTATGTTTCCCATGTAAAAATTCAAACCGCCATCACGGCCCCACCCTACCACTAGGGACTGTGATTTTGCAAACTTGAATTTACACTACCCGAGGATGCCTCTACACAAGTTTAAGCTTTTCTGGCCAAATAGTCTTTAAAAAGAAGATTTTTAAAGATTTCTCTATATATTTCCTATGTGAAAATTCATCCCCCATTGTGGCCTCACCCTACCCCTTGACTATTATTTAAACAAACATACGATCTGGGGATGCTTCTACTCAAATTCGGGCTTTCCTGGTCTAATAGTTTTGAAAAGAAGATTTTTAAAGATTTTCTCTATATATAAAAATTTATCCCCAATTGTGGTCCCGCCCTAACCCCAGGGACCATAATTTGAACAAACTTGAATCTACATTATCTGAGGATGGTTACACGCCGATTTGAGCTTTCTTGGCCAAAAAGTTTTTAAAAGATTTTTTTTTAAAAGATTTTCTCTATATATTCCTTTATAAAAATGTATCCCCCAATTGTGACCCCGCCCTAACCCTGGGGACCATGATTTGAACAAACTTGAATCTACACTACCTGAGGATGCTTCCACTCAAATTTGAGCTTTCCTGGCCTAATAGTTTTTGAGAAAAAGATTTTTAAAGATTTTCTCTATATATTCCTATGTAAAACATGATCCCCCTATTGTGGCCCCACCCTACCCCTGGGGACCATGATTTGAAGAAACGTGAATCTACACTACCTGAGGAAGCTTCCATTTTAATTTGAGCTTTTCTGGCCTAATAGTTTTTGAGAAGATTTTTAAAGATTTTCTTTATATATTCCTATTTAAAACTTGACCCCCCCCCCCATTTTGGCCCCACCCTACCTCTAGGGACTATGATTTGAACAAACTTGAATCTACACTACCTGAGGATGCTTCCATTTCAATTTGAGCTTTTCTGGCCTCATAGTTTTTTAGAAGAAGATTTTTAAAGATTTTCTCTATATATTCCTATGTAAAAATCCATTCCCTTATTGTGGCCCCATCATACCACCAGGGACAATGATTTGAACAAACTTGAATTTACACTACTTGAGGATGCTTCCACTTTAATTTGAGCTTTTCTGGCCTAATAGTTTTTGAGAAGACGATTTCTAAAGATTTTCTGAATATATTCCTATGTAAAACTTGATCCCCCAATTGTGGCCCCACCCTACACCCAGGGACTATGATTTGAACAAACTTGAATCTACACTATCTGAGGATGTTCCCATTTTAATTTGATCTTTTCTGGCCTGATACTTTTTGAGAAGACGATTTTTAAAGATTTTCTCTATAAATTCCTATGTAAAACTTGATCCCCCTCTTGTGGCCCCTCCCTACCCCCGGGGACCATGATTTGAACAAATTTGAATCTACACTACCTGAGGATGCCTCCACACAAGTTTAAGCTTTTCAGGCCGAATAGTTTTTGAGAAGAAGATTTTTGAAAAATACCAACAAATTTTCAATTTTCTCAATTATCTCCCCTTTAAAGAGGGCGTGGCCCTTCATTTGAATAAACTTGAATCCCATTCACCTAGTGGTGCTTTGTGCCAAATTTGGTTGAAATCTGCCCAGCGGTTCTTGAGAAGAAGATGAAAATGTGAAAAGTTTTCAACAACGATGACGACAACGACGACTACAACAACTACGACGACAACGACAGACAACGGACAAATTGTGATCAGAAAAGCTCACTTGAGCCTTTGGCTCAGGTGAGCTAAAAATGAGAAAAAGCATTGATCAAAACATATATTTGAAAAAGTATTTTATTGAAAAGATAATTTTTTTGGTAATTCATGCAGGGATTACTACTAAACCGCGTTAGGTTATTAAGTAAATACTGTTTATATAGTGCTTGCTACTTTCAAAGCTTACATGAAATACCAAATAAAGCATTCTAGATCTACTGTTTGTATTTTTATCTATCTCAGAATCATCGCATTATTTTTCCGTAAAAAGTAACCTTTAATAGATTTATCAAACTTTTTAAAGCATTGACCTATAAACAAAGAAAAAATGCATTAGACAAAATACAATATGTACAAATTCGTTTAATATGTTTAGTTCCTATATTTCGTTGATAATAAGCAACCGTTACTCCAGTATTCATTTATAATATAAAAACATGTTTTGTAACAATTTATTATTTAAACTTACAAACAAGTTTTAAAAATTTTAAGTTTAACTGCAAAAATACGATAAAGTATAATCTTTGCAATTATAATAATATGACCTAATCACTCTCATGGTTGTAAAGATATATAACTAAATATAATATTAACATACCGACTCGATATATCCCAGTTAACTTGAAATAAAAGAGACCACTGAGTCTGCATCATCTGTTTCATATTTGGATATTTTACTGGAAATGGACATTGGTGGTAACAACTTTATGATAAACGCGATGATTTCAATTTTTCTATAGTCAACTTTCCTTACTTACACCCCTGCGAATGTTATTGTCATTTAAATTTAGTTCACGTGGTTTTATTTGACCCTTACAGTTTCGCAGTAAAAATCGTGCCTCGTGTTTATAGTCTATTTCCTGGAATCTAGGTACCTGTACTCAAATATAAAATCTAAACGTTTATTGATTTTAAACTTTATGTTCATTAATTGGTAGATAAAACGAGTTCTAGAAATAAATGTGATCATAGAAAATATACGGTTTTTCTGTTGTTGCAACAATTAACATGCTTAGTAGCGATCCCCCCTAAGGATTAATTTTTGATCCGCGCCTGACCTAGTAATAGCATCAATAGTGAAACAGACTATACTATTTCATGCAAAATGTTCCTTGAAAATGACTCGATATACTAAGTTTTTATACAAAACAGACACACATTCTTTTTCTAAAAACCATGGTATTGCACACCAAAAGCATCAAACAAGGCTTTGACTTTTTTTAGGCATCCAATGTTTATAATTTCAACCACGTGTAGAGTTGTTGAACACGAATGATAACTCTGTTCTGAAAATCATCGTTTAGTTAAATAACCGCTAGATGATGAAATAAGACATATATCTTCTAGATTATCGTGTTTTAACATAAATCAACGTAGGATATGATATGAAAAACGACCAGTACTTACGTATTTTGAGAATATTATCCAAACACATATACTTTCGCTTGAAATTTCACAGGAACAGAACAAATCTCTGGAAAGTCTCGTGAACTTTCATTTGAGCACCTCTGGATTTATTACATACTTAGCAACGATAAAGAAAACATTCCGAACATATTCGCAGGAGTGACTTAAGTAGCATTATACCTTCATCACCTGCATATGGTGTTTTTGTCTCTCAGTTAATTCGATACACAAGGGCATGCTCTTCGTATGAACAGTTTCTAAGTCGAGGAAAGCTACTGACAAACAAGTTGATAAAATAGGACTATCAACGGTCTCGTTTGAAGTCATCTTTTCGTAGGTTCTATGGTCGATACAACGACCTCGTCAGCAAATAAAACCTTCCACTGGGTAGCATACTGACTGACGTTTTTCATACTAATTGTTTGACCATAATTTATCACCTAATTGTCTACGGACTTTTCCGTTTTCCCCCGATTACGACAAAGAGCACGAGGCGGGTTTGACCGGTCAGCAGAGGATGCTCACTCCTCCATGGCACTTGATCCTACCTCTATATTTTAGAGGTCTGAGTTGCTCTGCTTTGAATTTGTATTTCGTTTTATGGATTTTTGAGATGGTTGACAGTTTGTTATTGTCATTTTTTCATTTAAATATATACTTACATCTACCGAGTATGATTCCCTCTATTTCTTACGGAAACTTATAGTTAATTCATAGCTTTACGGAAACAGCCAGACGGAAGTCTTTACAGGCCCTGTTTATCGATTGGTCGAAATCTACAGCGGCTGAAACTGCATGACATGACTGAAATCGGCCGCTCTGTTTATCGATTGGTCGAAAGCTACAGCGACCTAACAAAAATCACGGATTTCACGAAATAATCATGATGATGCCAGACTCAATGTCCCAGAGGAGATGGTTTGGCTGTTTCTTTTAGCTAACTTACTTATGTACATTAACAGTAATTTAGTGAATTTTACTTACTTTTTATACTCAGTTTATTAAGTAGTGAAAAGAAATATTTAAATATAAACAATCATATGCTTTTCTTTGATGATTCATGCGAGTTATGAAGGTAACGATCACTGCAGAAAAAATTTACATAACCCGCTAGTTAGCGCGGGTTGTGTATTTTTTTCTGCAATGTCGCCACTTTCATATCCCGCTTGAATCACCAAAGTTATTACATACATATTAAGTGCTTGTCGTTGGCGAATTCTGTTTCCATAAAGGGAAAGAGGGTCAACGTAATGTTACGTAACTATATCTATAATTGAATCTATAACTCTGTGTACAGCAGGAGAAGAAAAGCAAAGAAGTATGAGATCATTGTACTTTCAGGGAAAAGGTCAATGCGATGTCTCAGAAAAAAATGTTAGTTTTAAGGGAAAATACACCGCGGATCTCAATACAAATTTTTAAGACAATATTCAACTTCTTAACTCAAAAACCTATACGGGATACAGTTGTTAGTAGATATTTCAGTTATATATATATTTCGTTTGTCATTCGAAAGGTAGAATTAACTTATGTGTTTGACATCGCAAATAATCCTGGTATAGGCACTCAAATGCAGGGAAGTGATAAAACATATTAACGCACGTTACGCTTGCAAATGAATACTTCGGTAGTTAGCTCGGTAAGCATGTGTTTCATGTATGTTAATATATATGTAATTTCCTTCGTCCTGTTACATACAATCGTCCGAAACCGACAAATAGTCTTACGCTTACCTATTATACTTTAACATACACTGGTAACCAACTCGCTGAGTTTTGTTTATTTGTTTTCGGCCTCTGTATAAACAACTATATATACATGTTTTCATATCACGATCTTTCTTTTCATACCCTTAAAACCGTAAGGGTTTCGCTTTTTCTTTAATGATTAAGAACAATTAAAATATCCTATTTTGGGTTGGCTCCCTGTTAGTAAGCGTTGGCGAGACTGTTCGTTGTCTTTCAATGCTACAACAAAACTAAGTCTACTTGATTGTGAACAAGATGGAAATTTTCTGTAATAAATGCGCTTCGGAATTTGTTCTTTTTTATGAGACATGAGAAATGTAGATTTTGTTTTACACAGCGGTTGTTGTTTTGCTGGGGATTTTTATAGGTTCTCTGATGTCCATTTGTTGTTAACACTGCCAGATTTATCATACACGGGATCTGACTTTGGACCATTGGTGATGTCGATACCTGACTGAAATATTTTATAATAATTGTTTTAGTTAAAAACATGGCAGGTTTTGAGTTTGACGTCACCTATGGTCATTTCTTTAATAACTATATTCCTTATAATTACAAATAAATAAAACGATATGATAATATATATGTGTATTCAATAAATAAGGCATAATTAAAAACAACTTTTACAACAAACAAATCCATTGTGAGCAATAGAACGATTATCTAGTCAATATTAAATGGAAGCACAGTCACAACACAGACAGATTGAAACATTCGATGCACCAAAGATATGTCGAGATGTTGTCTCTTCATGGCATACGTCATAAAATAACCAGGGGTAGCATCAAAGCATAGATGAATAACGGAAAGACGGCACGAGCAGCGCTGGCCGCCATATTGTCACTATAATAATACTCATCGTCATAATTCTCTGCGGCGCTGGGAGCGACATCTGTATCCGGGATGAGAGAATGGTGAACATCCGGGTCTTTGGAAAATAAAGTGATAGTTTTTCCACGAAAAGGATCGACGGTTCTGGTCGAATCAAGCGGTTCGTCATCATCATCTACAAATTAAAAAGAAAAGTTGGGTTAGAAAGACTATATTTTATTTAAGGTATTCAATGTATAATGAAGGGATGTTGAACAATTTTGAATCATTTTAAACCAGTTAAATATGTATTGAAAGATAACAATGAAAGTGAAATGAACCAAATTCACATGACTGATAACATATAAGAAGCCGGACATTTTGTACCTTAAAATTTTTTTTAAAGAGTTATCTCCCCTTGTTGAAAAAAGAAAACTTTAACTTCGTCAAAATACCTGCGGTAAATGATTTATTTTATTTCAGATTTTAATAAAGAAAAAGTTTATGCATGTATTAACCAAGAGAGTTTTACAAATTTTAAGCTACTTTTTACAATATCGTATTAAAACATACCTTGCCCATAGACTTCAATGCAAAGTTCAGGGTGTAATTAGTTGGACCATAATTAATATTTTCAAAATTCCTTCGGTGGAGTATTTTTATTTGATAACACCTTCAAAATGATATCATGATGAAGAATATCGGACCTTTAATTTATTAGGTACAAAATGTGGTCGTTATACATTGAATACCTTAAATCAAGAAGTGGGTTATTTTATTCAACAAAATGGTCGTTAATTTAAAGTACGTTGGTATGCATAAATTATTTTTTTTTTAAATGAGTGCACTTTTCATATTTATTCATGATAGTAAAAACAAAGATTTCAAACTTACCACAACCGAAGTAATATTTTGGGATGCAAAAGATTCTGCCATTAAAACAACGGCATTTATCGCAATCAGAGCGTATCCAGTACCCATGTGGAACGTGTCTACAGGCGTTGTACTCCATATGATACTGGCAGTATCTCCCGATGAAAAACCTTTAAAAAAACAAACAAGTGATGAGGGGTTTTTAACGTGTGTGTAGATGATAATTAAACAATAAAATGTAAGTTTTCAGATATTAGAACGATCGGGTAAATTCCAAGTTGACTAACCCCACAGTTGTCGATTTCTTGTATAGGATTATTAAAATTTCATTTTAAAATCAAAAACAAGAAAATTATTGGTAGCAACTCCCTTCAAATTCTGCAACTGTTATTTTTCACCAAAATAAGAAATGTACAAGAATCACTTACTCTGGGCATTTACAAAAACTTCCAAGGATGCATACGCCGCCATTCTTGCAACATGACACTGCTTTGGGTGTGCCTGTGGAAAAAAAGGAAACTAAAATAAACAGACGCTAAAACTTGCTAGTGGACATGGCCTTAACCGATATCCTCAATATACATAAAGTAAGGAACAAACTTTAACGGTTGGGGAAAGGATATACCGGTATAAGCTTCGTTAACCGAGACTCGGACAGAGCTTAACCACAGGAAATATCATATGAAATGTTTCTCATCATCACTCAATTGTTATCATAAGTTTTTCTGAACAATTTTTGAGCGTCACACCAAACGCTTTTATTGCCTCTAAGCTGACGTTCGCTGTTCAATTGAACGTAACTGTGTGCGCTGAAAGTGAGAATTGAAAACAAATGGCTAGTTAGGTATAATGTTAATCACACAGTAAACAGTTTTTCTCTTTATGTCCTCAATCTTTATTCGTCCATTTTATGTTGTACCATTATTCTATCTTAATTTTTACCTTGATTCTTTAAACCCTTTTTTAATTCAAGACTAGTTTCCGATTCATCGATTGGAATATAATTGTGGTTTTTTTTTTCTAAACTTGAGATGTTCACTTTTTAGTTTTATTTTAGATAAAGCGTGAAATTTGGAAGTTTCACAAAAGAATAGGTAAACAAGGTTTATCTTATTCAATGGTTTTTTCTTCAAACAAAATAATCTTTCTGTTGATTTTTAAATTTTCATTTCTCTATCTAAGTTCATATAAACCCACATGGATAACAAAGTAACAGAGGTTAGGCCAGTGGAGGGGTGAAGTGTTTGATTGGAAGGTTGCACGGAATTTGTTATTTACTTTGTTATTTCAATTGTCTAAATCTTTTAAAGAAAAAATGACCCATTTTCACCCTATCAAAGTACTGTACATTCTACGGAGAACAGTCAAAGGTGTTTATCTCTTTTTTTTTTATCTTTATCCTCTCCTAAATAGCCATTCTTACATCATAATTAACCTCTCAATGGAATATTTTATACAAATTCGTAAATACATTTTTTTCGGCAAAAAAAAAAATTCTACGAATAAATTAAATACATTGGATTGATTTTAAACACATGGAATAGAAACAGTCCCACCCCAACTCCGGTCAATCTATAGGTTTTTTATGTTCTGGTTTAGTCAGTATGGAATACCTTTCGCGAATTTTGTAGATGAGCAGATAAAAACATCATAAATAGGATGGAGGGCAGACACGCGAATTGCTTAATTTGCGAAGAACGTTATCATTTGTTTGTTGGTTTCTTTGTTAATGAAGATAGTGTCTATTTTGTTTGTCAATTTTTATCGCTCCCTCCGCGCAGGACAAAAAGAAATGTTACCCTCACTGACCACCACCATTTCCTGGCTACCTGGCCGCGTTATTACCTGTGATAATCTCTCAGTTTGACGAATTTGGTAGCAGCGAGTTTTTATAGAAACTGAAATATCTCTGAAGTCATATTTGAGGGGCTTAAACAGGATTTATTTGCGGAATAAGAATCAATTGATAAAGCTGTTAATGGGTCTATAAAGGATCAAAAAGACAAAGGATTTTGAGTGTTTGAATTACTTAAGTCTTTATTTTGAGATACAAGAAAATCCACTTGCAGAAAAAACACGGGTTTTGAAATAAAGAGGGAGTATACAAACTGTGAAAAGGTATTTGGGTGATAATGACTGGACGTGTACAGTTCAACGGACTCCCTGGGGGTGCTAATGTTATTAACTAATTAACAAAACTATACACTTTTTATAGGGCTTCAAGGAGAGAGAGAGAGAGAGAGAGAGAGAGAGAGAGAGAGAGAGAGAGAGAGAGAGAGAGAGAGAGAGATGAAATACTTACTTAAACTCAAGACATCGTAGATACTGTTCAGTGTTAATATCCTGCAAGAGGAAAAACAACTGTTTTCAATATTTGAAATTGACAATATTTTTTTAAACTTAAGAATTATAAGATTTTCAATGATATAATAAAAACATCTTCTTTTACATTACGACTGATTTCAGAAATCATCCAGTCTATCTAATTTTGTCTTGCATAAATAATGACATTAGAATAAACACTTGGAAGTTCATTACATATAATAATTTTCAAAAAGATCATTATAAAGATCTCAGTTAGAATTAAACTTCTATAGACATTTAAATGCTTAAACGAATCTAGGGATAGGGACAAAGAGGTTACAACAAAACCAGGTAGTACATGTCCAATCAGACTTCCTATTATGATGCACAGAGTCAATAAGTAATTTACACTTAGATATCCCCATCTCTCTGGACTTATTGTTATATGGGGACAGTAGTTTGCCTTATAACGAAAATGTTGCTATATTTAAGATTGTACATGATTATATATTAGCTATCAAAAGATTTTAGTTTTAATGCATTATTCACAGTGTCACTCAAACAGCTGAACTGATAGATTTCTACAACTATTTTACATTTTGTACATAAATAATACCCGGTACCAAGCATTTTGATTCCACTTATTTTTTCCTTTATTTTTCTCTACTATATTCTATTGTTACATTGTACCATCAATGTTTGTCAACTTGACTGTTAAAGGAGAGGGCTCAAATAGGCATATTGCCTGCTGCCCAATCCTATTATGTCATATTTTTTTACATAATAAGATATTGTTTAAATTAAATCAGACTTCCTATAGTCTCAATAGTCAACATTGTATCAATATTGAAATCATGATCATAATTATCATTTATGTATAGTTACATTTTTTTTCTACTGTGTCTTTGTTTCCTAAGTACAAATTAAAAACAAAATATAAAAATAAGAATCACTTACACTATCAGGCAAAGAGTATCCATCTTCTTCAGCTTTCTTAGAATGTATGTAACATCGGCCTCCTTGTAAGAGTTAAAACCTTTAATCTTAAGCCCCGCCCCTTTTAAGCATGTTTTTACAATGTGTTGACACTCAGCGGCAAGTAACAAAGTACTCCTAATTACAATGACTTATAAAAGGTTGACGACCACTAATTACACCCACCCCTTCGTTGTGGCATTTTAACAGTTTATGAAACTCAGTCAAAATTATATTTGTATTATAACTCCCTCCTCATTATATCGTTAATTGCTTTTACGACGATTAGTAAAGTTTAATCCTTAACCAGCTAAAAACCAAAATTACAATAAGTATGATCAATAATAATAATATTATTTTCATTCGTTACCTACCCCACTCCCGTCAGATAACGACATACAGAGCAAATGTTTTATAATGGATGCTATCCATATTTATATGTTGGTTTTTTTTTTTTAATCTGAGAGGACACGCGTTCCGTACTCCGCAGCTGTAAGTAAGAAGTACATCTTTTTAACATTTAATTTATTTCTGTTTCATTGTCTATAGTCAAGATAGTCCTTTATATTTGAATTAAACTGCCGTATATTTCTTTCTTTTTTATTGCTATTTACAGCTTAAGATGTTTATTACGTTTTGTTGTATATTAGCATGGTTCATAGATCGATATATATATTTAAATCACAAATAAAACGTAAATCACTTATCAATTACATGTGTATGACTAGATCTGAATATTATGATATATTATACATTGTATTAACATTATTCATAAACTGTTACGGATCTACATAAATAATATATTAATACTATTTATCAAATACACGAATAATAGCTAGATTTGCATATCATTCATTACTATATACTTTTTTATGTAACTTGGCCTATTATACAAGGAGAGGATATAAATAGGGTATTCCTGTTGTCCCAATCCTATTGAATTTATTCAATAAAATATATTTTAAAAAATCAAAATCTGCATTATATAAACATGAGCACATGAGTCAGTTTAAAAAAAGTGCTAGCTAGTAATAAAAATTTTGTGTGAAAAAAATGAAGACTTTTTTTAGCATCATTATCTTATGATGAAAACATAAAAATATTTAAAGAAGTTCATACATTTATACAAAAGTGTGGTAGATTTATCTAAGTTTTTAAATTATTTGCATAACTTTCTTATCCATCCTAATTCTAATTATAGATTTAAAACTAATGATTTATTTGTATTTCATTACATGTTCTATAACTGTTATCAATGTTACATGTAACTGGCATTGTATGGCACTGTAATATATTATGTACAAGGAGAGGACATTCTAAGTTTTTGGAACTTGTGTCCAATCCTTTTGGCATTAGTCAATAAAATATGTTCAACTCAATGGGTAACTTTGTACATTAACACTGTAAAAATATTACATTACAACTAAGGTGATGAAAATATATTGTCACTCAAATACAAATGGGCGGAGCTTATTTTCCCGGCATGACATTCCATTCGCTGATCAGAAGATTGGATATTGTCCTCTCTTTCATATACATTTATACATTCTGCATTTAAATTAAGACAAAGTAAATTCTCGCGCATGTATTAAAAATTATTATTTAGTGTTTACAGTGACTTATATGTCCAATGGGCCGGGTGTTTGATTTATGTAATTGTATACTACTTAGTTGTAAAAGATGTAACACATGTCACTATAATAAATAAATAAATGATGAATGAATGTATATTCAGTGTCAAAAATGGTTTCAAAGAGAATCGTTGTAATAAGAATTTAACATGATACTTGAGGTACAGCAAGATATAAAAAGTAGGATTATACACCACAGTGTTTACATAGGAGAACCGATTTTTTACTATAAATGTATTCAGAATTGTTTAGAACAACGCCAGGCGTTAAAATATTTATACAATGTATACCTACTAAGATGCTAGGATATGAATAGTTAATTATGTTTTAATTTATTATATCACATTTCATTTTTCATTATTTCCATTGAGTTGCACAACTGGACTGATATATCCCATCCCGTATCCTATATATATTGTGTATATTTACACATACAATTGTGCACAAATAATTGAAATAAGTAAATTACTTAATGTACACATTTTTCGAATGGTTGGAGGGTTGATGATGACATAAGTAATTTAAACTTGAAGAATTAGGGTTCCGGGATAAAACGTATTAAACAGCTATATGTAAAGCACTACATTCCAAAACGCAGTGATGTTCATCGTCAATCTAATTAGAACCATTTTAACAAGACCTTGGACTTTTAGTAGGGCGTAGCTATCTATTCCTTGCGTTAAAACATGTTAAAAATGACGTGGTTTCAAGCGAAATATGCATCAATTGCGAAGTCTTATCTCAAAAGCCAGACAAATCTTGTTGATTTCAAAAGCCATGGCTGAGAAGCTAATAATGAAATAGACAGGCCTACGTCACATTGGTGTTTGACACTTCTACCCAATGTCCAAGCTCTTGTTAAAATGGTTCTATATTTACGACCTTCTCTTGGTATATTATTTCAGTTTCTACATGAAGGTGATGGTTTGTAGTTCTATATTTAACGAAGAAATTAGGCGCGTACGATGTAGATTCGACAGGAATCTGGTTGCACAAGGAGAGTGAAAATTTCATCGATTAATTTTGCACCATTTCGAATTGAAACCGTTCGTTGGTTTCCTTGGGACGTGAAATTCGAAAAAAAAAATGTTCGAAATGCGAAAGGTTTTATCATAACATGGGTCTGAATATAGCAACACGACGCATTATGAAAAATTCTACTTATTTATACAACTGTTTTTAAATGATTTTATTCAATAAAATTTAAAGTGATTACCCACAATATATTAAAAATATGATTAAAAACATCCCAGCAATTGAACGTTAGAAAAATTTTACGAGTCGATCGTGAATTCTGGCAGGGATTTTCCCTTATGACGTTTAAATAACATATTACGGTATGTTTTTATTGAAATGGATCAGTGGTTAGAGCACCAGGTCTTTTGCAACCATATATAGAACTCGGCTTTATAGGTTGAGCGTTCGATACCACCAAAACATAAGGCATTAATATTATTTTTTCTTGTATTGTTTGCTAAAATAATAAAACTGAATATGGTTAGAAATTAGCTTTTGCAAACTTGCATGATTAAATTATCAAATAGATTTAAATGGACAAACTTGAAAAATTAAATTGTATTTTACGAATAAACCAAAGGGCATTTGTACTATTTTATTTATTATCAAAATTTCAGTTACAACGTATGCGTCTCAAGATGAATGTGAAGGACTCTATGACAGGTACAGTACCGATCAGACCCAACCTAACACCAGAGTAAACCCCAACTAAACCCCGGGTTTCTGGGTTTACTTTGGGTTTACTCAAGAATTGCTTTTGGAGTCAACTATACGCACTGAAGTGTGAAGCAGACTTGTATTTTATCTTATCATCCTACTGTCTGTAATTCCTGCCCTTTGTATATTCCGAATACACATGTAGCGTCTGCTTTCAGGGTATTCTTCTGATCGGGGTTTACTCTCTGTGTCTACTCTGGGTTTCCTTGGGGTTTACTCTGGGTTTACTCTGGGTCCACTCTAGTAAACCCAGAGTAAACCCAGAAAGTAAACCCAGGGTTTAGTTGGGGTTTACTTTCTGTTAGGTTGGGTCTGATCGGTACTGTACACAGTAACTCTCTCTCTCAATGTAAATAGTAAATGTGAATGTTGGAAAAGTTGTATCTTATCAGTATAAAATCCAAACAAGAAATTTACACCCCCCAAAATGGCTAGCCGAGGACCCCCACCCACCTCAGCACATACACACACGCGCACACATTGACAACAATACGACTTCATTTGATGTAATGAATATTCATAAATATACATTAGGATCGGGCTCGTGGTTCAGAAATTCTATTATGGCGGTGGTTTGAAACAAGTATCAACAAGAAGACGATGGATTTATGTTTTAATGCACTTGCTTAAATATGTATGTAAAAGTGGGTTTACTATGAGTTCATTGATTTAACATCTACCTAAATGCATGCAATTACGACGACATAGGAAAAAGCAATTTGTAATGTAAACAAGCCTTTAACTGTTCAACAGTTCAACATGGTCAATGACACTTTTCATTAAAATCCAAGCAGAAAGATGGATTCGGTTGAATAATTGGAAAACTCATACAGCAGAGTCTCTTTATTTTTTTTTAGGTCACTTGGAAAGCTTACACTTTGAAATGTAGTACTTTGAAACAAACATGAAGTTGACAACGGAGGTGTTGGCATCGGCAAGCATAAAAAGAAAAAAGCCATGGCCAAGGATTATATGGGTTGGTGAGGTGAGTCAGTCAACATTTATTAAAGGACATGTCAAAAAGACAACACTATGTATTTAACATTTGGAATATTACAGGACACTGTCACACATCACATGTTTTGGCTCAGTATTACATTGATATCAGTTATAACCTTTAAAAATTCACACTTACATTTGTAATTTGGAGAAAATATTGAATGAAATGGTAATAAGACAAAAAGGTCAACAGCTTGTGTAAGAAAACTTTAAGTGGTGTGGTGAAAAATTGTCCACTAATTTTATATAAAAATATTCATGTCAGAATCCCATATATACAGGGCCCGAAGTTGCGGCTAAATAGGTCGCATATGCCACTTAAATTCAGGTTTTGCGACTTAAAATAAAATCCAGTCACCATTTGGCGACCAAAAATATCCGCCCAGTTCATTTTCAAAAATGTTGCAACGGGTTAAAAAATCTTTCAAAATGAACAAAATGGCAGACTTTTTAAACAATGCTGCATGTTTCAGTCCTATATTAATATATACAAAGAAGAGACTTCGTCCAAGGAAGTTTTATATGCAAACCTGCATGAGACAAATATATTTAGTAATGTTTACGAGACTCTAACATAACGAGAAGGTAAACTTATTTTGTTACGCCAATGTGAAATAACTTAATACGAGTTATTCATTTTACATGTACGTATTGACTCAAAACAACAGTTTTGGAGATTTAGTAGACTTGTCTCCCAAGAATCAATGTAAAAGAAAACTTCTAGTGCCAGAAAATTTATAATAATGAGTAGGATGTCATTTTTCATTGGATGGATGGGAATTCTTTTTTTGGGGGGGGGGGGGGGGGGGGGGGGGGGGGCAGACGTGAAACAGTACATAAAAACCTTTTCAACAATGCACTTCTTTTTTTATTATTTTTTACAGTATACCGGTATTTAATGAGAGAAAATATGCAAATATCTTAATGCTTTATAAAGTTTTACTACTGCCGACCTGAATTTGAAAAATGGCGAGTTAAATTCAAAGTAGGTTGCCATTTAGGGACTTTGTCTACTTTTGTCTACTTTTAGCCCTGATATGCATATAATATCAAACTCTAATTTTGATGTCAGACCTGTGATTGGCCACTTGTCTAATACATGAGAACTGACACAAATGTAACTTTCCTCAGAAAATATACCTGTCTTGAATGCCAATTCACTTAATATGCCATATGAATACTTTTTCTGTTGAAACTTTCATGGAGTTTTATTTCTTGTAATGAGGATGTTTAAAATATTTTGTAGGAGTATGAAAGTCTTCTTCTTTTGGATGAAGAAAATCATCGAATCAGTGTTTTGTACGTTCCATCTGGAAAAACCAAGAAGAGAGTTGCCAAATTATCTCCTTTAATACTGCATACACTGCAAGTTCAAAGCACAAGAAATGGTATGTATGCTAGTGAACATTTGAAAATTTCGGGGGAATGAAAGAACTATGTGAGAAATAAAGTTTTTAGCTCACCTGAGCCAAAGGCTCAAGTGAGCTTTTCTGATCACAATTTGTCCGTTGTCTGTCGTTGTCGTTGTCGTTGTTAACTTTTCACATTTTCATCTTCTTCTCAAGAACCACTGGACAGATTGGGGGATCAAGTTTTACATAGGAATATAAAGAGAAAATCTTTAAGAATCTTCTTCTCAAAAACTATTAGGCCAGAAAAGCTCAAATTAAATTGGAAGCATGCTCAGGAAATGCAGATTTAAGTTTGTTCAAATCATGGTCCCCGGGGGTAGGATGGGGCCACAATTGGGGGATCAAGTTTTACATAGGAATATAAAGAGAAAATCTTTAAAAAATCTTCTCCAAAACTACTAGGCCAGGAAAGCTCAACTTTGAGTGGAAGCATTCGCAGGTAGTGTAGATTCAAGTTTGTTTAAATCATGGTCCCCGGGGGTAGGGTGGGGCCACAATAGGGGGATCATGTTTTAAATAGGAATATATAGAGAAAATCTTTAAAGATCCTCTTCTCAAAAACCATTTGGCCAGAAAAGCTCAAATTAAAATGGAAGCATCCTCAGGTAGTGTAGATTTAAGTCTGTTCAAATCATGATCCCCGGGGTAAGGATGGGGCCACAATTGGGGGATCAGGTTTTACATAGGAATATATATAGAGAAAATCTTTAAAAATCTTATTCTCAAAATCTATTAGGCCAGATAAGCTCAAATTAAAATGGAAGCATCCTCAGGTAGTGTAGATTCACGTTTCTTCAAATCATAGTCCCCGGGGTAGGGTGGGGCCACAATTGGGGGATCAATTTTTACATAAGAGTATATAGAGAAAATCTTTTAAAAAATTTCTTTTAATAACTTTTTGGCCAAGAAATCTCAAATTTGCGTGTAACCATCCTCAGATAATGTAGATTCAAGTTTGTTCAAATCATGGTCCCTGGGGGTAGGGCGGGGCCATAATGGGGGATACATTTTTATATATAGAGAAAATCTTTAAAAGTCTTCTTCTCAAAAGTATTAGGCCAGGAAAGCCCAAATTTGAGTGGAGGCATCCCCAGATCATATAGATTCAAGTTTGTTTAAATAATAGTCTAGGGGTAGGGTGAGGCCACAATGGGGATGAAATTTTACTTAGGAATATATAGAGAAAATCTTTCAAAATCTTCTTTTTAAAGACTATTTGGCCAGAAAAGCTTAAACTTGTGTAGAGGCATCCTCCGGTAGTGTAAATTCAAGTTTGCAAAATCACTAGTGGTAGGGCGGGACCGTGATGGCGGTTTGAATTTTTACATAGGAATATATAGAGAAAATCTTTAAAAATATTCTGGGAAAGTTTTTGGTCCAAAACTCAGTACTTAGTGTGAAAGCACAGGTTATGAGATTAAAGGTAGATTTAAGTTTGATGAAACTGTGATTCCCTAGAGAATAGTGGGGCCACGGAATGGGGGGGGGGGGGTATATAGGAATAGAGAAAAATCTTAGAGGTACAACAACAAAAGGGGCTTGGTATTTACCAAAAAATAAGAGGTGGATAAAAATTTGCAGTTTTTCAATTTTTTTTAGCAAGATCTACTGTACTCAGTTGTCAAGATATTTTGATACTGTAATGCTAATTTGATCAGAATTAAGGCAATTGTTGCTCAGGTGAGCGATGTGGCCCCTGGGCCTCTTGTTTTAAGTCCCCTGAGTCACTCAGGTGACCTATTGAAATTGGTCTTCGTCCGTTGTCGTACGTTAACAATTTTACATTTTTAACTTCTTCTTGAAAACTACCAGGCCAATCGCTACCATTTTTGGTGTGAAGCATCTATATGGTAAGAAGAATCTAAATTATGAAATTCATGGCTCTACCACCCCTGGGGTGCCACGGGCGGGGCCAAATATGCAAAAAAAGCCAAATTTTCAAAAATCTTCTTCTCTACTCCCACACATGCAAGGAAAAAACAGGTTGCATAGTTATGATGTCCATGAAGCCCTCTACCAAAATTGTGAAATTTATGGCCCCTAGGTCAGGGGTTCTGGCTCTAGAGTGGGGCCAATATGGCCATATAGTAAAAATGTATTAAATCTTAGAAAATCTTCTTCTCTACTCCTCTGTATATTTATTAAAATCTAAATGCATGATTATGATGTCCATGAAGCCCTCTACCAAAATTGTGAAATTCATGGCCGTAGGTCAGGGGTTCTGGCTCTAGGGTGGGGCCAATATGGCCATATAGTAAAACTGTATTAAATCTTAGAAAATCTTCTTCTCTACTCCCATATATATTTGTTAAAAACTAAATGCATGATTCTGATGTCCATGAAGCCCTCTACCAAAATTGTGAAATTCATGACCCCTGGGTCAGGGGTTCAGGCTCTAGGGTGGGGCCAATATGGCCATATACATGTATAGTTAAAATGTATTAAATCTTAGAAAATCTTCTTCTCTACTCCTCTGTATATTTATTAAAATCTAAATGCATGATTATGATGTCCATGAAGCCCTTTACCAAAATTGTGAAATTCATGGCCCCTAGGTCAGGGGTTCAGGCTCTAGGGTGGGGCCAATATGGCCATATAGTAAAACTGTATTAAATCTTAGAAAATCGTCTTCTCTACTCCCACACATGTGGGCAAAAAAATGAATAAATGGTTATGATGTCTACTAACTCCTCTACCAAAATTGTGAAATTCATGGCCCCTGGGTCAGGGGTTCAGGACTTTGGGGGGGGGGGGGGGGGGGCAATATAGTGTTAATGTATTAAATCTTAGAAAATCTTCTTCTCTATATTCTCACACATCTGTATGAAAAACTGACTTCATAATTATGTTTACCAGGAAGTCCTCTACTAAAATTTTAAATTTCATGTCCCCTGGAGTATGGGTTTTGACTCTAGGGCAGGGCCAAAATGGATGTATAGGTGTTAATGCATATAATGTTTAACAATTATCTTCTTTACTCCCACACACCTAAAAGGAAAACTGAATTCATGATTTTGTAGACCAGATCTTTAAGTTTTTCACCAAAATTATAGGTTTCATAGTTCTTTTTGAAAGATTTCAGGCAGGGAGGTGGTCGTTATTACAGATTTATAATTTTTCTACTCCAGAATGAAAACTAATTAAATGCATATATGAGACTTCTCGACAAGTTTGTGTATGGGTTATATGCTACTCAGGTGACCGTTAAGGCCAATTGGCCTCTTGTTAAACCCAAAATTTAAAGTTATGAACAGAGCTTTAGAAATTTGCTAAAAGATAGGTTAACACATATCTAGTTCAGGTTTATAAAGATAAATTGTCTAATCAAAGTCATAATAGAAATATGATGTGTTAATAATGAGTAAATGAGCTAATTTCACAAAAGTATGTATTTTAGCCAAAAATGGGGCATTTCCTATCAGTTTTTTGAAAAGGAAACATCGAGCGCGTGCTTGCTATATATTATTAAACAGAGGTAAAAATTTAGACATCGTAACTTAAAATAATTACTTGAAACGTGACAATCAGGCCACAAAAAGACATCAATTACTGGTACTGGACTAAATGCATAAGAGAAAATATGTCAAATAAAGAAGATAGTGTTGATTTTAAAAAATTAAAACATCGCTTTAATCCGCCTAAGAGGAGAAAATCTTTACATAATGCCAACAGTAAAATTAATATAAACCAAGCCTAGGGTTCAAAAAAGCTTTGAACCTTAAGTTACTATAGATTTATCAGAGGAATGTTCAACAAAACGAGCACTCATGAGCATTTGTCAAAATTCCTTATACCCTTAACAGAAATGTTCATGAGAGCTTGCAAGCATCTACTCTGTTCACAATTGAACTGTTTTCAGGTTTATGTGCAAATCCAAAAAAAAAATAGTACATGTACATGTATTGAATTTCTGATACACAAAGCCTTAGAAACTAAGACTACGATGTATTGCTTAGAGCATGCCTTGATTTCAGATTCTTAAAAGTTACTGTTGTTATTGTATTCAGTTTCTTTTTAAAGAAAAATATTTTTTTTTCTATCTAGGTCACTATTTGATTGGAATTCAGAGCAATGCTGAACTGTTTGTTTGGTTCAAAGATAAAGATATATTAAAGACCATTCCTGGACTAGAGGGAGTAGTTGCGTTGGAGAGTTTAAGAACAGGTAAGAAATTGAAAATCCAAAAGGATAATTTTATACCTTGCATGCACTAAATGTGGTTTTGAGAGTCCATGATTTGTGCAAGTTGATTTATAATAGCACCTTTTTTTTCAAACTCTTACCTCAATTGTTTCAAAACATACAGGCTTGTCTTGACAAAAAGATTGTTTTAATGAGCATAAATTATTGTGGAATCATTTACATGTATTTGAACAGGTATTGCTTACAGATCAACCATTTACAGCATTTATTTTCTCTTCTTGATTGTTTATCACAATTGGAAACACGCCAAGTTCTCAATCCCACTGAAATATAAAGTACTATCAAAACACAAGTGCTGTCCACTGCCCATCTTTTTATGCTCCTGAGATCAAAGATTGAGGGTGGTGGGATATTGTTTTAGCCCTGTCTGCCCTTTAACCTTCCTTATTAGTTTTGAAGGAAAGATGTTTGAAATTTTATTTTTTGGGGTCAACGTTGATACATTAAAAGGCATGTAAGGAATGTTTCTGCTAGGTATATGGGAAACTGCTCAACCAAATATGCAAAAGGGCTACTGAATACCCACTTTGTTATTGAAAAAGTAGGATTGAAAGTATATGTTAAAGATGCAATGATGGAATAGCTCCTCTTGTGAGCATGCAGTTGTGTTTATGAAACACACCATGTTTTATATATTTTTGGTATGTCATGTATATAGTAAAGCAAGTATGTTTCTTGTATCATGGTTTGACATTGTCGATCATGTGAGTGAAGTGACCAATAGGATTCCTGATCCCAAATCATCTGCCAACAATGTATATTTAAATATACCATTGTCAAGGTTTTAGTTCACACACCTGATAATCATTCATTCATGGTGTTCTAACTCAGATGATAAATATTAATCACCTGTATGATTCCAGAAAAACTGAGCCTCCATGGATCCAATGATTGTCGGAACATCCTGCTCACTGTCGGCACTGACCAGATCTATGTGTGGGTCATGCAGACAGGGCAGTCTTTTCTTCATTCCAATGTTCCCGAGGTCAAAGGTCATTGGAACCGAATCAATGTGCCACAGGACATTCAGATGCCCCCCGCTGCAGAGTGCAGAGAGCTTTGTGTTGAAGCTGTGTTCTTCTCACACCAGGTAACTAAAGTCTGGTGATTGGAATGTTTGTTATGTGAAAGCTTAAATGATGAAAGAGATTTCAAAATAGATACCTTAATTTATTTTCATTTTCTTTAATTTATTTTCATATTCTTTATTTTATGTTGAAGATAAAATGTGTAGTTCATTTAATTTTCTTTTCATACATACCGGTACTGATGATGCATTGCAATAATTATTTCAAGATTTAAGTATGTAGGAATTGCACATGAAGTTAACAGGTTAGATTTTTTAATTGGGTCCTGTTCTGCAGGCTTTTTATAGTGATTAAGTTGACTGTCTGTCCATTCAACATCACTTGCTTGGAGCAGATTTTTCTATTTCCTTGACCAAGCTGGCTCATACTTCACCTGCAGAGTGCTTCTGGGTAAAGGTTATGCAGTGACCATGAACCAAGTTTTCTAGTTGTAAGGTTAAGGTCACAGCAGTATTATGTAGAAAATCCTTTCCCAGATCATGCATGTATATCCCATCCCCTTGGCCTGGTTTGGCTCATACTTCACCCAAAGATGTCTTTTTTCAATGGAGATGCAGTGATCTTGAACAAAGTTGCTAAGACAGAAATCATTGTTTGGACCATATGTTTTCTCTTCTTTGCCTAATCTAGCTCATTATTCACAGACTGAGTGCAAAAGGATAAATGGTTGAACTTTACAGCAACCTTGAACCATATTTTTATGTCAAATGTGAAGGTCCCAGCAGATCTCTTTGATATCCTGTTTTGGACCATAACTTCTCTTTACTTCTATTTGCCCAAATCTTGCTCAGATTTACCCGAAAGACTGCCTGGGATTTGCAATTACACTTAATTAAACTCAATGTCAAATGCAAAATTTTAAGTCAGAGATTTTCAAAGGTCAAAGCAAAGTCCTCTCTAATGTTTTCCATCCTAATGTCCTTAATCAAGCGGGGCCGTTTGACATGGTAACCCTCTCAGTTATGTCTAGTTCATCTTGATTAATGAGCCATAATTTTAGTACTAACTACAAATATTTTTATTCCTGTGCTTACATATCTTCAGGGAATTTATTAGTGCGTGTACATAGAACAAAGAATTCCAATCTTTTGTCTTAAAGTCCATAATTTGTACCCCCTAAACAAAGTAGCAAGTTTATTTTGAAAAATAATACTTAAGATAACTTATTTTAGCAGTTAACTAAACAACTATAAAATGATTAAGTGCACATGTTTAATTCATAATAATTTTTACTTTCTTTACCTCAAATGAGTTGTTTGAATTTAAACAAATTCAACAAAGATATAAAAAAAAATATTTAAAACACGATTCATTAGAATCATACACCTCTAGAACTCCTCGCTAACTGTTACACCATGGAATCGCATGTTTTAATCCATTGAAATAACAAACTCAATTTTGTATTGCCCAAACATTATTCGATCTTGACAATTTGATGATCATCTTGAAATGAAGGAAGAAAATTTGCATTTAACCATAAAATGAGTCTTTGTCTTGAAAATTGAAAAAAGATAGATATTAAGGTAACTCCGTACCTATAAAATGATGGGTTCAAAGTTAAAAAACATAACTTTTTTTAACTGATTGGACTTGAATTTCATCAAAAAATAAATAAAATATATATCTATCCATACTATTTAAGATGTAAGGTAATAAAAACCAAAGGCTGAAATTATCATCTGAAAAAAAACACTTTTTCTTGTTTAAAAATTAAATAAAAGTGGATGGATACTTGTTTATATATTTAAATTTTATTGCTTACTATGCCAGAAAACTAAAATTTATTAAAAAAAAAAAAAAAAAAATTGTTTACATTAGAAAAATTATAGCATTTAGATATATCACCTAGAGAAAAATAGAAAAGAGTTATTTCCCTTTGTCATTATTGAATTATGTCGAATATAAGGATGACAAACGTTTATAAAATATCTCCAAGTAAGCACTGATTTGAGTTTTTGATGTGCACCTATAATAACTTTGAAATTACAAATCTACTTGCAAGAATTTTAATGAATTCATGGTTTATGTAAAATGTATGACGTCACAGGAGGGTGGATTTACTTTAACATGTTTTATCACTTTCTAAAAAAATTGGTATGACTCGCTCTATAAAAAAAATATAATCTGAGCATCCGATTTTATCAGCATTTTGTATTATTCAATTAGCATATACATATTTTGATGTCTTAATATCAACTACATTTGAAGTCAATTTTTTGAAGGTTTTAGCAATACTGAATGTAAATGATTACATATCTTTAATAAATGTAACGAAAGTGATATTTGTAAAAAAAAAATTGTGGGTTTTTCAAATGGACTTGAAGTGTTTTTATGCCTCGACTTATTCCCCACGTTCTTTGTCATGCATGACATATACTGAAATTGTCAATGCTACAGTGTATACCGTATTATCAAAATATGTGCCCCGGATGCTTAAAAATATGCAAAAAGGGGTAGTTACCGGTATATGTATTTGGTATTTATATGAAATTCTTTTCTGATATATGTTTTAACTTCAAGAAATGTTTGGGAAAAAACTGTTAAATTCAGTAAACACCTTTATGAATGTTATACTTTCCTTAATAGTATAATCCTCTCAAGCCATTATATTTATTGAGTTAGTTGTCATAAAGCACTCTTTAAAGGACATATTGATGTCATGTTCCTGCTATTTCTTACTAATATATTAAGCACTTGATAACTAATTTTGTAAACATGAATTCTCTCTGATATAAGTTTGTGCTAAATAATTATTGTTTGTGAACTACATTTGTTTATGTTATATATGGAAATAAGTAATGGGTGTGAATTACATTTTATTTCATCCACTCCTAATAGTAATCAAGTACAATGTAATTTGTCAGAAAAACCAAATATGGTAATGAAACTCTTATACCAGTTGTCACTATACTGTGTTTGGTCGAAGACCAGTGAAATATGCTCAATATTAAGAGAACCAAATACAGTATTATGCAAATCAAAGTTTTTCTGTTGTGATTAGAATTTAAGTAAACAAAATTGAAGTATCTTACAAAAGATTGAAGTGTTATATATATATTATTTTGATTGTCAGAAAAAAATGAAAATATTAGTGTCATAATTTAAAAAATTCATACGGAAGAATAAAAAAATGAAAATTCAAACAAAAATGTTTATTAATGTACAAAGTGAAATTTAATGTAGCTTACAGATCAAAGTTATAATAAAAGAGAGGTTAAGATTTGAACGTGTACATGTACGAGTACATAAGTTGTATAAGATGTGTACATGGAGGTGAAAACTTGTAGCATTTTTAAATAAAAATATAGATTTTGTGTATACATGTTGTACCAAACATTGTTTTATGTAAATAAGATGATAAATTGAGGATGACTATGCTTTTGGTTTCATCAAATTCGGTGAATTATTTCATAAACAGTGAGAGTAAACCAAACATGTTGAAATATTAAATTTAATTATTTTTCTTGTCCGCTTACACGTAAAGTTTATTTAACATTACCCAAAGTTTGGTACATACTTGTAGCTCCACACGTACCCGTAGATGTTCACGTTCAAATGCTTAACCTCTCTAATGATTGAAATAGTTGCTAGTGGAAACAACATCATTTCTAACAGTATTTTGAATTTTCTATATAGTATAAACATTTTGAATTGAAGGTAAGTTTGTTTGTGAAGGAGTGGACCAGCACAGTCCAAATGTATTCTATCCTTTCCCCAAAAAAAGTCAAAGAATATGACCCAATCAACTTATGTATATGTATACCGTAATTGAATTGTCCTTTAATTCTAGGATGTCATTTTGTATATACCATTCCATCATTCCATCCTCATTCATAAGATAATTTGGACAAGGAGTGAATTTAAATCACAGGCAATTAATCAGAAAAGTTCACAGTTCCTTTCATAAAAGATTTCTTTCACTTTTGAAAAACTTACTTCACTTGTTTTAACAATTCACAATTAAAAAGTTGATAAAGACTGATGTCAAAATGAAAAATTAGCTACAAATTTTTTTTCTTCAGGAGTGGCCAGTTTTAGTTATTATAAATGTTGAAAATTTCTATAAAATTTAAAACTAGGTTTAATTTTTGTTTAGCTTACCTGGCTGACCTGAAGATTTACATGAGCTTACATATTTATACTTGTGTTAATCTTTGAAACAAGAAATCAGTCAACAAAGTTATATCATAAAAAAGGATTTAAAATCATTTTAAAATTTTTGAATGGTATGTGTTAGGTCAAAATTTAGAGTTTTCTCAAAGTTCTTAAGATTTCAAAGTCATCACAAGTATGTCCCCACAAACAAGTTTGTTGTGAGAATGTTTTGACTGAGAATAGCATATCTGCATGCACACAAAAATTCAGAATTAATTCTGAATGGTCTTTAAGTCATTAAACCTTTCATTTAATTCACTTTACCTTTTTTCTTTCAGCATTTAATTTTAATGGTCATGTCACAGTTTGCATAAACAAATATACACATATAATTTTCTAATTTGTGTGATCATGAAGCAAATATTCATTTTATCATCAAAGTATTTTAAAAATTGAACAGATAGAGAAGAATAAGTTGCTTGGAACAAAAACATTACTCTAAACTAACTTTTATCTACAGCAATTTTTTACAAGATATACTGGAGAAAAACTGATTCTTGACAATTTATCGTAATCAATTAAAATTAAGGTGTAGATAATCTGATAAAAATAAAAGACATGTGTAACAACATGAAATTTAATAACACTGCAAAATGAAATTAACTCCCGTTATTACATTTTACACAATGACATTTTGTGTTGAGATCAACACATAATGTAATAAATTAAATGCAAAATGAAATAAGGGTTGTTTTTTAAAAGACTATGTCATATTGCATTTGGGTAATAAAAAAAAACGTCTTGACATTTTACTGTTTCTACATTCCAGATTATGAAGTTATTTGTTGCAATTATGTATGCATATGGAAATATTTAACTTTGAGATTGAAATAATCATGATGAATTTATATTGTTAAACTTAATATTGTCAATAAATCTGATTGAAAGTCATCATTATTTGATAATGACTGCTGTTGCAAAGATTGACGTGCACAAGCTACTTTGATGACATAACAATGAAAAGCATGATATAAGACATTAATATTATGCTATAATATGAGTTCACGCTGATGTGTTAATACGTTTTGCCTTATTATATTTTTTATAAAGATTCATGCAAAATGCAATATTGCAAAATTAAAAAATAGGGATTTATTACATTTCGCATTGTTATTACATTTCATGTGATTACACAGGTCTTTTATTTTTATTAGATTATCTTTGTTACAGACCTGGAACATTCGATGACTGGTTTACAATGAAAAATATTCACGTTGACAATTTTTTTCGCAAACCTTATGAAAATTTCTTGCACACAAATAAAAGTTGTTTAACAGTATATCATGACTGCTTTATTTCTAAAATCATTGTCTTAATTGAAACTATGTCTATATCGTATGCTATCTGATGATGTTTCAGTTCATTGAACTTTTCTTATTTCAAAATTGCTAAATATTTATCATTTGACTCGATCCAACAAATAAGAAACAGAAACTTTGGCGTTTTTGATATCTCTGGCCATATTGGCATCTGATATATATCAGGGCATAAAATAGTCAAATACATTTATATTCTTATGATCTTAGGGATTAAATTTGTAGCTTAAAATGTTTTATGTACAGATAAGATGTTAACACACCCACACACTACTATTTATAGCTCTTTTTGCAATATGGAATCAGCAGGCATGTTCATGAAGCTCTCCAAGGACCAAGAAACACATTAAATGACCTATCTAGGACACTATTTTATCTAAGTGCTTAAGTATCCTAACTTAAGAATGTTCCTAAGAATTTAAGAATTGGTTTGATCCTAGGACAGCTTCTGACATATCTAACGTCAATTTTTGGTAAGCATTTCCCCTTTATCTCTTTTTTGAGGGCCCAGATACAAAAGATTCATTCTTTATATTGGCGTTTCAACACTGCAACACAACACTGTTACTGCATGCATGCACGGTCACTTGAATATAGAAGGTTGCCAAATTATTTTATTTATTCTATTTAAATGTTGTTTTAAATTTATGAGAGAGAGAGAGAGAGAGAGAGAGAGAGAGAGAGAGAGAGAGAGAGAGAGAGAGGCTATACTTTTAGATGCCAGATTTAGCAACTAGGATCATCATTTTCCATCTTTAATGGTTTCTTTTATATCATACCCGTAATTATAAAAAACGATTCTTTTGTGTCAAAAATAATTGAATCTCTCCCCCCCCCCCCACTACTGTGTTTAATAATTTAATTCATATTATCTAGATACTTTGATATTTCAGTATTTTGAAAATAGAATCCTTTCCTTTTCCAATATTCTATAGGTAAAAAAAATGTTTGATATCAATTTCTAACATACATATATGCCTTTTGACTCATCTTCCTTGGTATTGAATTTGAAGGACCCATTGTAGTTAATGGGTCTTTATTTAAAGAATCTGAATGTAATCAACGTAATCTTATCAACTGCATGTGCAAGTCAGTTTTAAAAAGCACATGTTTATGTATTTTAATTGATACTTTAAAATTACATTTCATGAATTATCATCATTATGATTTGAACACATATGTGTTTTTCACATACAACACCTACTTGAGGCCTCTTCAGATGGACCTAAATTTTTCTTAAAAATTTGTCTTAGGGACTTTCTTAGAAGAATCTTGAAAATATTTTGTAAACATTCTTGCAGGTGTGTTGACTTTTGAGTTGGTTGCTTGGCAACCAATGTTTGATCTAAATGTTGGATTCTGTTTGTTGGAGATTGATTCTCATGTTCAACTGTATGTGTTAATTATTATCATTCTTGGTAACTAATATTATCCTATCCCTTTGATTTCTTTTCAGATGTATACCGATATATTTCACTTATTTTCAAAATTTTTCTAAATTAAACAGTTGAAGCAACAGTTTAATTTAGAAAAATTTGCTCTTTTGCTCATTTGCTGGCTAAGATGTATAATTAATTAAGGAATAAGGAACCTTTCATTGAGTATGATGAGGTGATAATTTTGGTCGGAACATATTCAAATCCAATAAAGCTTGAAGGAGTAGATTTGATCATGCCTCGTCCGAATTATCACCTCATAATATTCAAAGAATGGTTTCTTATTACTTATGTTTAATTATCAATTTTTAGCAATTGACCAATTGTAGATTAAATATTTGAATATAAATAAGCAAACACTGTTTGTGCCCCAACAATATGTCATTTGAATTTATTGGACTGTAAAAACTTGATATGTAGTTTTATCACAGGCAAGACACTGAAAAATGCTAATATTAATTGGTATTTACAAAAACTGTTGTTTTGAAAACTTTAACATGCATTATGAACTGTCATATTTTGTATCTAAGAAATGAGGAAATTTTTTTAAATGAGCTTTTTCTAGTTATTTATTTATTATAACATTTTAATAGAATCTTTATTGACTTGGGGGACTTGTGCCTTGGGACTTGCGCCACAATTCTTTATTTTTGTACACATTAAAATTAAACTTTCTAGTAGTGTACTATTTAGTAGTTTATCTTATTGGCATTTCCCTAGATAGGATTTATTGATGTACAATATGGAAAGAGATTTATTTAACCATAGTACTTGTGATTTGATCAACAATTTTAAAAAATTGCCAAAAGAAGCCATTCTGTCCATCTGTCGGTCTTTCCGTCTGTAAACTTTTCACACTTTCAACATCATCTCCAGAACCACTGGGCTAATTTCAACCAATCTTGGCACAAAGCAAATAGGAATTATTAAAAAAAATTGAGAAATTTTCAGGACTTGTCTTCTGAAGACCCATTTGACCAGAAAACCTGAAACTTGTGTGAAAGCATCCTCAGGAAGTTTAAATTCAAAGTTGTAAAATTCATGACCCCCAGGGTTGGATTGGGCCACAAAGGGGGAGGGGATGTCGAACTTTTACATAGGAATGTACAGATTAAATCTTTAGAAATCTTCTTCTCAGAAACTAATCAGCCAGGAAAGCTGAAACTTGTATGGAATCATCCTCAGGTAGGGTAAATTCTAATTTGTGAAAATCATGATTCCCGTGGGTAGGATGGGGCCAGAACTTGGGGGGGGGGGGGGGGAATTTACTTAGGAATATATAGAGAAAAGAAAATCTTTATTTAATCTTCTAAAAAGCCATTTGCCTAGAAAAGCTGTAACTTTAGTGAATGCGACCTCAGACAGTGTTGATGCAAATTTGTTGAATCAAATAATCTTAAGGAGTAGAGTGAGGCCATATTGGGGATCCAATATTATAAAGGAAAGCATTTTAATTATTCACAAAAACTGAAATGTTATGATTTATGGTTTTACTTATGTGCAAGCATTTTGACATATTGCTGATTCTTTAAATTTGTTTAGACTTGGCCCCTGGACAATTCTTGGGCCTCACAAGGGATTCAGAGTTTGATGTAGGTTTATATCCCATATATAAACAATTATATAGAATCTTTTTTTTTTAAAACTGCAATGCTCAACATGTGATATGACTATAAAATCATCCTGTTAGAAAAGGGACTTCATGATTATAAACATCAGAATATCTAGGGGGCGATGAATTTTTATTTATCCAGGATCTTCATGTATTTTACTACATTGTCCAGATAGTTTGCATTATGACTCCATTAAGCGGATTTTATCATACATATTGTTTCTCAGGTGAGCAATGTGGCCCATGGGCCTCTTGTTTTTCATGTTGGAAGAATGCGTACCCCATCATTAATAAGGTTGAAATATTATTTTAGTTGTACGTGTATATGGTTGAAAACATGAAAAAAAATTGAATGATAGTAAAATGAAAAAATAATAGAATTAAATAAAACCCTGCACACAAATCAAATATAAAGAGATTTAAATGCTGATATTTGATACTAATATCATTTTGAAAGTAAATATGATTTGGAATTGTTGTTTAAAAAAAAAAAAAAAAAGAATTATTGCAGTTGCCACTGACAAATCAACTTTATCTGTAAGTTATTCCACTATTTAACAGGTTTTCACTCTTAAGAAATTTTTCGTTTATTACCATTTTCTTCCTTTTTACAATTGGAATCAATGAAATTTCAATCAGATGTACTGGTGAAAAATATGGTTCAGTCTTACAATTAATTAAAATTCAACAATTTTTCTACAATAAATTATAAATTTCTTTTTCAGGTATATATATATGGTACCGGTGATATTTCTTTTATGTTTACAGCGTGATTTTTGAAAATTTTGGGTCTTTGTTGCATCTCATTTTGTTCTAAATATTGTTTTTTAACACAATACTATATATTTAGAATGTAATGGAAATCAAATGATTAGAATTCACCGATTCATGATTATGTAACTTGTTTTTTATGTTGTGTCTTCAGAGCCTAGGACTTTGCTGCCAGTGTTCCTTCATGTACAATAATGACGTTGATGTATGCATCGTCACGCTGTTATTACGTTTCACGAGGGCAGACGCAAATCTTGATGGGTAAGTTATCATGCATGTAGAAGCACAACTTCATGAGTTTTACAGTGACATGATAAAAAAGTATGTAAATTTAGATTTGCATAAGTATGAAGTCCAAAAAAAAAATATTATGATTTTAAAAAATTCTTTTCTAACTTCTTTATTTTTTGTTAAAGATCCCCTTCATTCCATGTTGAATGGAATATCATCAAGTATCCATTCCAGCACATCAACTCACGATTTCAACCTGTGTCTTCTCGGGGTGCCATAGTAGCTAAATACATCCAGAGTGGGCAGATTGTGGCAGTTGCCATGAACCAGAACAGACCGGCTTTAACCTGTCTGCTTTTTGTCTCGCCCCTAACAGACACAGTGATGGTCTCTAGTCTAAAAGGTTGTGGGGTCAAGGACAAAAGGTCACTTAGGGGAAGGTAGGGAATATTGTTTGATGCGTGCTTTTGCTATATGTCTGAAAATTAAAGGGAATTAGATATGATTTGATCTCCAATTTTTCAAAATTTATTTTTTCATTTTAAATGTCTAGAATGGTCAGTATGGATGTTTTTAATGTTTTGTCAAAATTTGAAAGTCAAATATCGAGATACAAGCGAGTTACTGACTCTGAGATAAACAAAGCCCGGATCCTTTTATTGTTTAAATATGTGTTCTATTGGTATAAGTTTAAATCTGATGTTGCTTTTTGTTGTTGATGTTTTTTTATGAACATATTAAATCAGTTATTTTTGTTTGTCACAAATTATTTCATCAAAGTAAAGGTAATTTCTGTACCATGCATTATTTGTAAACAAAATTAAGACTCAAGCTTTGTTTACATAACAACAACTTCTTTTCTCCGTATCTCACTTGTAACATGACTTCTAACATTCAAATTTTGGTGAATCATGCAAATTACACAAGTAAACCATTATATACAAAAAGAATAAAAATAAATTTTCCGTCTCAAATTGTGTCTAGGTCCCTTTAAATGAAGTCAATATTGTATCTGTGATACAGATGTTATAAAGGTTTAACAACAAGATGTTTAATGATACAAATATAAATTAATTAAATTATGCTAGGCACACTTTGGGCAATGAATATGGATGACATTATATGTGCAACTTATTTAAAATGTTTTAAAGTTCAAAATATATTAGGTAATAAAAAGCATTTGAAAATTCATATCCTGTAACACAGATGATTTAGAATGAAAAAGCCATTTAAGAATTCAAAATTCAAAATATCAGGTGATATAAAACATTTAAAAATTCATTTCCTGTAATGCAGACTGAGTGGATTGGTTGTTTTGTTTTCTCCAGGATTTACTGGGTGGCTGACATGGCCTGGACAGCAGATGACCTGTTCCTGGTGTGCATCATGAAGAGTGGGTCTGTGTGTATTGTTAGTCGACTGGGAGAACCCCTGATTCTTAACATTCACGGACAGGGCTTGAATCTAGGACCCTCCTACTACCTACCGCTGCATCCGTTACAGATTATAAGGTACCAGTAGATAGATGGAAAGAACTACCACTAATCTATAAATTATATGATATGTACAAATATCTGCCCTTAATTTAAATACCATGATAATATTGTTTCAACCATTGATTCAAAATTTAAAAGTAAACAAATGATTTGTTTAAATCTATAATGAAAAAATGGCTTGATTTAAAGTATTTGATAAATTGAACCTTGTATTTAAATTATTTTAATTTGTGATTAATTTTACGTTGCATTGCATTAATCCTCAATATTGGATACTTAGGCAGATATACTGAAATGTGTGTATATGTATATAAAATGTTATGTAGGTAGGAATCTGAGTTAGCTTGCATATTTTTTTACTGAGAATTATTTCAAGGTACCTTAAAATGACCTATATCTCATACAAATGAACATTATATCACTAATGGTAAATTGATTCTACACTGTACACAAGCTTCCAGATTGACAAAATTTGTTTGTATCATTTATAAGAAAAATACTTTTTTTTCAATATTTGTGGAGAATCATTCCATTTACATGTATTCAATATTCAGTGTATGCAGTATTCTAGTGAGAAAAAAAAATGCATATATCTAAAGAGTGGTACATTACTGAACATACACCAACAATATCCATCCATGCTTTAGAGTTTACATGTTATATTAAGCAATTACATGTATTTTTTGTTGGGAGGGGGGAAGACTATATCTTTGACATTTTGCAATAATTTTTCAAGTAAATTCAAAGATTCTTTTTTTGTTATTCTGCTTCAATTTCTGATTCCTGCTCTAATTCTGGCAGCACTGGAGAGGAAGGGAAGGTGTTTTCTGTGGACGGTCGACCAGTGTCACCGAGCTCCACCACCTCCGAGGCCGATAAGATGGGCCAAAAGTTTTCTGTCACCACACACCCTGGATTACCCATAATCCTCTTCTCGGATGGATTCATGGTGACAGTGATCCAGATAAATGCTGATGTGACCTGCGTGTCCCTGATGAGGGAGCTGATTTTGTTGTCTTCCAAACACATGCAGAGAATTATGGAACAGGAGGACTTGGACCACTCCGTTGTGACAGCCTATCATCTCCCCGCTCACTCAGGTCAGTGTCGCTGTCCCCAATGGTTCAAAATCATTTGAAAACAGATATATCAAATCAAACTTTATTATTTAAAATTTCAAACCAACTTAAAGTTCGCTTTTAGCTTTTAGTATGGTATGTTGGTTAGAATGACACGTAGGAAGACTTCATTTAATCATTTTGCTAACCTGAAAAAAATGAATCAAAATCTTTGTAATCAATAAAGATACTTTTATTTTGGAAATCTTATGATTGTGTTACAGGTGGAAAGCCAGGAAGGATACCTTTGTCCAAGAAGAGACACTTTCAGTTTGAGGAGCCAGACAGCACCTTGAATGGTACCCTGGATAGTGAGGATATCAGTTTCCTGGAGCAAGAACATCGGGGCTTTGACGCCCTCAGCCATGGCAAGATCCTTTTTGCTGAGTGTGATGATGATGTGATTGATTTAGATAACACTGCTGGATTGACAAACCTGGAAGCTATTTGTAGACATTTTGAGGTGGCGGAAAACTCTCTGTTCACCTGCTGGAAGTTAGCTGTTTCCTACACTGATCCATGGAATACAGAGACTGATACCACAACCAAATATGTCACCCACAATTTTGTGAAACTTTTTTCCATTGTTCTTGATTTTCCGAACATGGAAGAGATTTTAACACAGAGGCATCTTAAGCCGTCAGCAGCTCAAAATCCGAGGCTGTTCTTCATTGTCAACACATTCAAGAAAATCATGGAACTTCTACGTTTTGATATTATCAATCAACATCTCATGCCCCGAGCTTTGAAGTTAGTCCATGATACATTAGAACTTGTGCTAAATAACAGAGAATTGTATGCCTCAGATCCAAGGATCAAAACTCTTTCAGGTTGCTATGCCTTACTCAAATTTGCCGAATCCATTTTGAATCGAGTTTACGTATGGGTGCCTAAGTCCTCAGCGGCTTACACAGGCTTACCTTTAGAGGTCAGGGGTCAGCAGAGACATGCTTATGAGCCAGCTATATTGATGAAGGCTCATCTGTCACCAAGATCTGTTGCTAGGGAGATAATATACACGGACCCTAGAACTCTGGGTCTGGATCAACAGTCCCAGCTTCCTGGAAAGAGGTAGATATCATTTTCAATACTGGTTACAAGTGCTTCAGATACTGAATTCCTGGTTGCATGCCATGTACAATGTAGAGAAGAAAGAATTGTAAACGCTAACGCCTGTTTCCCGCCTTCATTTTACATCCAAATATTTCAGAATTTCTGACAGATATTAAAAAACAAAGTTATCTACTAAAAAGTATAATCAAATCAAATCAAATCAAATTATAACAAAATAAAATTTGCAGTCAAATTATTAATTTTAAAACAAAAGTTATGCTTACAGGGGGTCCAAAAAAATTTCATTGAAATCAGTCTCTCTGAGTGAGATAAATATTATCTAGCAACAGATATGTGCTTAAAAGCTTAATAATCACATGTTTACGTTAGATATTAAATAAAGGACTATGTGCAGTTTTATGCATTTTTTGCCCCCAAAATTAAAGTTTTATAAAGCGCTTTAAAAATAAGGGCGAAGATAGTTAGAATCATATTAGAAATAAGGGTGCAAAAGGTTATCACCACAGTGACGTCATAATGTAGGAATGACGTCATGAAGATTGCCTAATTTTGATAAATGGATGTTTTGAGGCAAAATATGGGTGTTTTCCAATGATTTTTCGATTGGGAAACATTGAGCGCAGGCTTGCTCAAGTACCATTTTATAGTATAATGTGTATAATTATCTGAAGAAAAACATATGTTAAAATCTTACTTGAGTAGACCTGTGCACTTTACCGGTACTTCCGAATGCAAAATATAAAGCAAAAATGAGAATATTTTCATCCGTTTGCAAATTTGCGGGAATAAGGTCATAAAGTTGACGTCATAGATAAATAGCCAATGAGCAATGGTGGTTCAAATCAAGATTAACGTGATAGGCGTCCACTGTACAATGATTTATGAAGATTTGATTTTTATACGACACTATTTAAAAATTGGTTAAAATTTAGGGCAGATATTAGACCATACTGCACAGTCCTTTTCAGTTTAATTCATATTTGTTAATTATTTTTTGAAACGTTACAAAGCAAAATGCTTTTTTGGAATGTATCTTGGTCTGTAGACAAATGTCCCCCCCCCCCCCCCCCCCCATGAAACAACAAACCTTTTGGTATAAATATGCTTAATAACAACATATAAAATCCCTCAAATGGAATTTTTGTTTTACACAGTTATCAAAAAATGACTTTTAGAGCCTCGGCTCGACAGTCTTATCATTGGCAGTCCTTTGGGTTCATATCATTCATGAATATTTAAGGAATAAGGAATTCTTTGAGTATAATGAGGTGATAATTTCGGTCGGGCGTGGTCAAGTCCAATAAAGCCTGAAGGGCTATATGATAGATTTGACCACGCCCTGACCGAAATTATCACCTCATAATATTCAAAGAATGATTCCTTATAACTTGTTTAAGTATAACTCGGTTATGCTTTAAGATACACCCATTTTGTGTCACTCATTTTTTATGAAGTTATTGGGTTATAGGGTACAAAGTTGATTCGTAATGTTATCACAGACAAAGACAGTTGAAAATGTAAATATTAAAGTTTAACTAACATAGTTTGGATGAAATTTACCTTTTTTATCAACATAAATATTGGGTTATTACTAGAGTTATTGCGCAAGATTAAAACAACCTTTTGCCATGGAATCATGTTCTTTTGACTCTCTATCTTTAATATTTAGTTAAACAATATATAACAGAAATGCATATCAAATTCTACTTGAAATATCTTGTAATAATGATAACACACACATTGGTAATTAATAGTAATTATCTTTAAAAGATAAAAGATCCTCTGACTCATTTCCTTTATGAACAAATAGTGATAGTGGGGGTTGATAATTACAAACCAAGTGTAATGTCTCTTTGGACAGGTTGTGTGGGGCCTGGAAGCTGCTGTACCAGGGTTTGATTCAGTTCCAGGCGGCTCTCCAGCACGGCGGCGGAGTCCAGAGAGAGGCGGAACAGCTGCGGAGTCTGATGTTTGCAGTAGAGCAAATTATTCATCAGATTGATGGCAGCACTACCAGGAAAGCTGCAACCAAAGTACCACAAGGTGAATTCACTCAGCCCAAGGGTTACATATGATTGAAAGAACCAAGATTCCTTTTTACTGAACATGTATTGAAAAGATTGCCTAATGATCGGTATAAATTACAAATAAGGTGATGCTTCTCTTTGTAAATAAAGCAAACAAATACAAGACTGTAGATTCCTAATTAAATGCTAGAAATTAAAACCTTGTAAAATCAAAAATAAATTTCGCGAATTTTAAAATCTTGCTTTTATTTTTTGGACAGATGAAAACTTAAACTATGATAAAAATTAGATGTTCAAAATATTATATTTCTTGCGGTTCGATGCCAAACAGTTGAATTGTGGAATTAAGAACTCACTTCAAATAAGAAACCTACAGTATTTTGATATTGTAAACGTTTGAAATATTTTGATGTGTAATATGATAAAATAGGAAAATCTAGTTGGCCTTCCCCATTAAAAACAGATGTTGTTTACATTTTTAGCTCACCTGAGCTGAAAGCTCAAGTGAGCTTTTTTGATCAAAATATGTCCTTTGTCTGTTGTTGGCGTTGGTGTTGGCTTTTTCATTGGAAACTTTTCACATTTTCATCTTCTTCTCCAGAACCACTGGGTAGATTTCAACCAAACTTGGCACAAAGCATCACTGGGTGAAGGGAATCCAAGTTTGTTAAATGAAGGGCCACATTCTCTTTAAAGGGAGATAATTTAGAATTATTGAAAATTTGTTGGTATTTTTCAAAAATCTTCTTCTCAAAAACTATTTGGCCAGAAAAGCTGTAACTTGTATGGAAGCATCTTCAGGTAGACTAGATTCAAGTTTGGAAGCATCTTCAGGTAGATTAGATTCAAGTTTGTACAAATCATGGTCCCCGGGGGTAGGGTGGGGCCACAATGGGTGGATGGATTTTTTCATAAGAATGTATAGAGAAAATACTTTTAAAAATCGTCTTCTCAAAAACTATTAGATCAGAAAAGCTCAAATTGGAGTGGAAGCATCCTCAGATAGTGTAGATTTTAAGTTCATTTAAATCATGGTCCCCAGGGGTAGGGTGGGGCCACAATGGGGGGATGAATTTTTACATTGGAGTATATAGATAGAATCTTTTAAAATCTTCTTCTTAAAAACTATTAGGCCAGAAAAGCTAAAACTTGTGTGGAGGAATCCTCAATTAGTGTAGATTCAAGTTTTTTTTTTTTTAAATCATGGTCCTCAGGTGTAAGGCATGACCACAATGGGGGGGGATGAGAAAAGTGAGGCCACAAAGTGGGGGGGGGGGGGTTTCCATATAAATATGTGGATAACGATTGGCATTTTGAAAGGGGAGAGGGTATATAGGAATATATAGAGAAAAACCATCATACAGGTACAACAACAAGAGGGGCTTGGTATTTACCATATAAATATCTGGATATAAAAATTGGCAGAGTTTTAAAAAATTTTGAGCAAGATTTACTGTACTTAGTTGTCAAGATATTTTGATTTTGATATTGTAATGCTAATTTGATCAGAGTTAAGGCTATTGTTGCTCAGGTGAGCTATGTGGCCCCTGGGCCTCTTGTTAATGATGTTGTTCACATTTTTAATGACGTAAAAATTAATTTACACCTGTACCTTGACATTTAATGTGATTCGCATTTTGGAAAGCGTGTTCAGTATAACTGTATATGGAATTTCCCATCATTTATGCAAAATCAGTTCTAGAAAGATGTACATGCAGTCACACCTGTTTTAAGAGGCCACTTGTGGGAGTATGGCAAACTGGCAACTTAAGACAGGTGGCCTCTTAATTTAGGTTTTTTAAAATCAATGAAGAGTTGTTTTATTTTTAAACATAATTTTAACACACTTAACAAATTAAAAATTATAAGTCACATGAAATCCTTTTTATTTTACAGATTTCTGGAAAAAGTTTTATTATTTATTTTATAATTTTTTGTGTTGTGGAGATAATACAGGAAAGTCTTGATGGCTCGAACTTCGATCGCTCAAAGTTCTTGATTGCTCGAAAAGAGTCTCTGGCTCGGATTTTCCCTATATAACTAAGCCAATTTACTCGTAATACTCAAACTCTTGATCTCTCAAACCTTAATCCCTAGAAGTCAAACCTTCAGTTCCTTTATTCATTATCAATTGTTTATGGGAGTTGATTTTGATCAACTTTCCTATGCAGTTACTCTGGCAAACCAGAAGTGAAACAGTGTTTGGACATAAGCACAAATCAATACCGCTGACAACACTTAGTTTTTGAAAATAATCGATATATTTCAAGTGGGATTTTGAAGCATTGTTTTTTCAAGGAAACTTATTTGTAAATTTCTTGAAAATAGTCATATTTTACATGGTACGAACAATTTAGATATTTTTTGTTGTCGTATGTATTCCTAAGCTAGAGTTTAATATAGTCTTGTTTATTCAGACGCTCGGCTGTCTCCACAAATCTCCGACAAGCAGGGTCTCTCTCTTGCTTTTCTGAGATTAATGGAAACAGCTGAGCATCTGGTTGGATGAGACTAGAGTTCAATATTGCTTGGATCCATACAATTTCTCAGAAATATTTAGATTACTGATATGTACTTTGATGGAATTAATTCTACTGTATATTGAAATATTACACAGCATGATTCATAGGGGGGGTTTCTCGAAATTCTTGTTGGAAAAGTTCTAAAATTCAATTTATAAAAAATGTATGTTATTCATGATCAAATACAAATAAAAAACTACTTGCCATGCAAAATAACACTTACATTCATTGCATTTTGCTGGAAGTTATCACAAACAGACATTATACATACTGAGTTCTATATATTCATTTCTTGATGCCGGTTTCCTGAATTAATGACATATCAGTTGTAACCATATAATGGATACCCTGTATTTTTTTATGGTATTTGTTCTTTCTTTCAGAATACATATATCGAATTTTATGCAAATGAAAAATAAAAAATAAAATCAACAGTGCTCAAAAGCATTTCATTTCCTAAAATTTGTAATACATATATGTACATGTTATAATATATGATATTAACCTACAAAAATTTAAAGATGTATCCTGTGCAAAACTATATATTAACAGAATTGTACCTTGAAAATAGAAGTGAACATACCGGTAAGCATGTTGCCTGTTGTTCGATACAGTTCGATCCAATTCAATGTATTTATATATTGAATTAATTTCTTCTCAAATAATACATTACATATCAAAAATCTTATATGTGTACAAATATTCTGTTGAATAGACATGTAATGTATATACAAAATGTGTTTCATGTACAGTTTCTGAACCAATTTATTCCTGCCTAGGGTGGAAAGAGGAGCAGTTTTATCAAAGGTGTTTTCAGGGAGAATATCAGATTCTGTGTTGTAAGAAGTGGTTTTTCTCTTAAATTTATCTTCTTGTGTTTGATTTTTCTCATTTGATGTACATGTAATTACCTGTACTAATCAATTAATGAAGAATGAAAAGTTGATAGTTCAAAGAATTATTTATTACAAGTACATGTACATCAATGTCATCAAATGACAATAGAATATTTGTTGGTGGATCGTAGGTTTGAGAGAAAGGGGTTTGTTTGTTGTGGGGAGAAATGCACATGGATATCATAATCTATGACTTGTTGTTTTATTTTTGGCACAAGCATAAATGGAAATACTAGTATGATAAAATGGAGTTTTATATCTTGACTTGTTTGTTCAAACATTCAAACTACATGCCTCAGAAAAGAAAATTGCTGTTATGCTACAATATACAGTAAAACACGGTTAAAGCCAACATGCTTATGAAGAATTGATGCTTACAGCGAAGTGATTTTCATTCCCCATGACTTTATTATATGTTGTAAACTTGACGGATATAATGAATTACGCTTATAATGAAGTAAAATCGCCCGACCCTGGCACTTTGTTATAAGCGTGTTTTACTGTATATTGTAGCATAACACAAAGGGTAGCACAAAGGGTATTTTGGGAGCACCATTGTATCCATTCAGAACTGATGTAACTGTTTATGAAATCTATGTATGTAATTAAAGCTATATTAGAAAAATCTAACAAAACTAAATGTAGTTTTAACTCTGACCTTTTCTCTAGGGGAGAAGCTCAGTCTAGATGGAATGCATACGAAAGCTGTAGATGCTTGGAAGAAAGAGATAGAGCACCTGACAGGTGTGTATTGAATTAAGCACCTAACATCAACCACCGAATGGGCCATTTAAATGAAAGATTTGCATGTACTGTAAACTTATTACATGTATACATTTGTATGTTAATTTTTCATTTTTTTGGTGGTTCTTCTATATAAGGTACAATGTTAAACGGTATACAGATATGTATATACCTAGAGAATAATACTTACCCTTCTCTACATTACACCCTGTATCAGCCTAAGACACCAATATCAGCTGGATGGTCGAAGACCCGAAGGCTGATAATGGTCGAGGGCTGATACAGTACAGAGTGTAATATGGAGAAGGGTATGTATTATTATATTTATTACATACTTCAGTAATAACATCAGAGCTATTTTCTATGCCTCATTTCAATCAAGACATGATTACGTTAGATGTTTTTTCTTCAATTTTTAACTAATTCTAAAGGGGAAAAACCAGAGAAGTTCCACAAGGGATGTGATACAGATCCGTATCAGCCCTGCATGCACATCAGTATTAGCTCTGCAGGCTGATATGCCCATTATGAAGTTAGCTGTATCACATATGCAAAAACACTGTATTATTTCTAAGATTTTTTCTCGATTAAATTTAAACTAACATTTCAGCCTGATATTGCACACAAAAAATCTAAAACGTTTACAGTATAACAAGGTGACATTCAAATGCTTATAGATATAAAGAACAGCAGAATAACATTCAGAAATTGGTTGTAGACAAGGCAGAGGATGTGGAGAGAATAAGCCATAACCTGCATTCTGTTTTGTACACCTACATTATAAAGGAAGATCTTGGGAAATGTGTGGACTTTGTGGACTCTCTAATTGTCCAGGGAAATGTGTCCTCCTCCATATTGGACCACCAGCTGCCAACAAGTGGAGCGGGGGTGGAGAAACCTCCACTAATGACCATTGTTTACAATTCCATGAGGATGGAGGTAGACTGTCCATGCTATCTTCTTCATTTTTGTAATGCTACAAAATACTTGTAGCACTTACAATGCTCACTTTAGTATCATTGTTTCATCCCACTCCATTCGTTCAGATAATTCCATGGGATATTCCAAGATATGCATTGATATATTGCTTGAACATATTGATTTCTACCTCAGTATAATCTGATACTGTCTATCCCTGCAGCCTTATGGAGGGGAACATCAGGTGCCCTGTATCAAGAACAAGGGGGTGAGACAGCTAGTACAGAGCATGGCCCGCTTCATGGCCACCTACTTCACCAACGAGACTATGTATGTCTTTCCTCCCCATTGTCCTCAGCCCCTGCCCTCCATCCACTTGGGAAACACTAATAAAGGTATAGTGCTGTATTCAGTTTTTGGCAGCTACGCATTTTAGATGTTTTGAACCTGTTTTCTAGATTATGACTTTAATTTGGCATTTTTTTTAATTGACAGACAGTAGAATCATTCCCCGATACCATGATGACATTAACAGACTCGTCGCCAAGGAAGGGCTGAGTCGGGTGTGGACCACTGAGCGTACCCTGGAGTACCTGTTACTGAGTGGGTTGGTGTGTGAGGCAGCATGGTTCGCTGACCAGATGGGGGACTGGAAAGTCGGATTCCTGTTATCTGTGGCCTGTACCCAGCACAGGGGTATAGCCCCGAGGGTGTATAAAAAGTAAGTTTGGCAAGAATTACATCCAAACTCTTTTGCAGAATATGATATTGAACATAGAGGAAGATTTTCATAAAATCATTTTCGATTTATCTCAGGAAAAAGAAGCCCTTAGAGATTCCTCAGTCCCTGGAACCTGCTTCTCTTCTGCAGAGAAAGTTAGAATCCCTTGTCCATCTGCACAAAAGGGGTAGCCAGAAAGGTGCTGCGCACGAGGAGGCTAATGAGGGTAAATGTCAAGTCAATATTTAGGAATTTTGAACTGGATTTGTCACATGTGTTTAAACAGAATGTTGATGGGGTAAATCAAATTTCATTCAGCTGACCAGACTTTGTATTTTTCTTTTTTTGATAGGATTTATACCAATAAGTAATGAAACAAACATTGTTCAACTGTCAAGAACAATGGAGGACATATTGACAGCGGGCATTGTGAGCTCTGTGGAGGTGGTTCCTTGGCTTCTAACCACTTTGGTGCACCGCCTAATGGACACAGTGGCTCAGATGTCACCACTTGTTCCTCAGGACCTTTATCTCCCAGCTCCACCTCTTTATTGTCCCCAGCCCTCGGATACCAGTGAGGTAAGGCTGAATGCTAGGTCACTTACTCGCAATGTTTAAGGTTGAATGTGTCAATTTATTACTTTAATTTTATGTTTAAAATGATGTGTACTTTAGTCATATGTTATTATATAAATAGTGCCTGTTTGGGAGGGTAACAGTTGAAATTGACACCCCTCGAAAACCATTGTCAACCTCCGCTTCGCGCCACATTTTTATGCATTTAATGTATTGTGATCTTCTTCATTAATCTCCAGCTCAAGTTGAGTGTACATATATTTACACCCTGCTTGTTAGCCAATTAAATCTCGTGTTGCAAGATACATATGAAATAAATGGATATATGTATGTGGTCTTTTCAGTCCAAGAAGTCTATAGAGGTGGTGCGGGAGGGCAGGCTGAGGTTCCAGGCCTCCTCTCTGATCCAGCTGATCCTTGTGGTCCTCAACAGTTCTCACCTCTCTCTCCCGGTCACTCGCTGGTATGTACAGGAGCTCAGTGCCATCCAGGAGAGAGCCGCACAGTTCAAGGTAGGCAGTGGTAAACAAAATGTAAACAACACGAACTATGCATTCTATATTTATTGGATCATGTTGCTACAAGTAAACTTAACACTTTTTTAGCAATTTTTAAATTGATGACTGATAAGAGTTTAAAACAATTTTCGGGGAGATTGTATTTTCTATCATGGAGATGACAAAGCAAAATTTTGCCAAAAAATAGCACCCATAAAAAATCCAGCTATACAGTTTTTGATTTGAGAATTTATTCATAAGTGAAAATAAAATTTTGTAGTCAAATGTGTCTTCATTTCTAAAATTCATATATTTTCCAACACTTCAGTCCACAACTGAAGGGCCATGCTTGGAATTGCCTGAAGTCTTGCAACAGTACAGAGAAGTTGAGTCCTCACTACGACCTTTCCAAGATGTTGAGGCAGTGCAGCAAGTTTGTTTGAGTTTCAGGGACTTCTGCTCACTTCTTTGGCTTCTTCATGCTCGAGATAAACTATCCTATAACTTACGAAGTCGTGAAAAATACCTGAATGATGTGAATTACCAGGATTATTTACGCGTAAGTATTCAAAATGTAAAACCTTACATACCGGTAATTTGTCAGAAAATCTTTATTGTGTATTTTTACCAAAGTTTTTGGAAATAAACTATAAATTTGGGGTTTTTTTTCATTATCTTTTGTAAGTTACTGTGTGATTGAATAAGAAGTTCAAAATGATATGTAGAAAAAGAGTTGAATGAGTAAACATGATCCTGTAGCAAACTGCATTTCTAAAAGAAATTTCTTTTTTTTTCTCTGATTGCCATGCTTAAAAATAATAGTAAGAGATTGTATTGTTTATTACTGGTATCTTGTTTCTGTATTACAGGAAAGCTGGGAATCCAAAGAAGGAGAAAAATGGAACAGAGAATGCTTCACCACTCTTCAATGGGCTGTACAAATGCTGACCTTCAGTCGGTTTCTGCCAGATGAGGGATGCATTTTCAAAGTCATTCTCTCACTCTTGTTAGAGTTTCCTCCATCAGAGGACACAGCTGACATTTTGGCTGAACACTTTTATGACCCAGAGGTCCTAGATGCAGAAGTGCAAGAGAAACTGGAAAAGTTCCTGAATAATTGGCAAGCTGTTTTCATAGAACCAGAGGATGATGGGAAGTCAGCAAAACCAGAGCAGGAGGAGGAAGATGAAAATGATGGAAGGAAATCGGTCACATTTTTCCAAGCCTCCCCTCGTGGCCAGTCATTGTCCATGTATTTTTCCAAGCAGTGTGAAGCAGTCCTCAAAGTATTAAAGAAGAAAAGGAAGATATTTGGAGCCTATGATGAATTTGTTTTTGACAGCAGTGGTAGGATGCCTCCAGAAAGTCTGACTTCTAGTTTGGCACCAGAATCACTAGCGTTTTGTATTGGTTCCAGACCATTTGAAACCAAACTTTCATATCTGGAGTTTCTGGACACATTTTGTGCCATTTCTTTCACTAAGGTCGAAGATTCAGTGAAGAAAAGCACCTCAAAGCCCTTACCTCTCCTAATGCCATTTGCAGAGCACATCTGCTTGAAGGAGTTTGATGACTTGGATAAAGTTAGTAAACCAAGTGATGCAAAAACAAACTTAGTGGTGATGTCATCTCCTGGCAGGATGAGCCAGAATTCAGGGTCTACAGAACAAATCGGCAACTCTCCCTCACAAGCCAAGGGCAACATGACCAACCTTGCATCCAAGTTCTACCAGTCGGAGGAAGCACTGTACAAAGGACAACAGGTTGGAGCAGAGAACTTGTGGTCAGTGGAGGCAGATTTTGGCTCAAGGTATGCACGCCTGCAGAAGTGTCTGGACTGGTTAGCAGTGTGGTGTAAGAAGCAACATTCTTTGGGCCTCCACTGGAAGGGGGAACAAGATTTGGAATTCCGACCAACCATGAAAATTGATGTGTCGCCGCGGCTGGTGGTATTGGCACTTTGGCTGCTAGAAAACAAGTATAGTACAAAGTCTTCAAGTAGGAATGTGACTCTGAGAGAGAAAAAGGATATAGTTGAACGACATTCTTTAGACAATTTAGTTACACAAGTAAACTCAGAAGTTACAGAGGCCTTGCAAAAAAAGACCAGGAGACCAAGGAGGAGAGCAGACCGTCCACCAAGCACCAGTTTAGAGCAAGAACCAGAACAAGAGGCCAGTCAGATGCACTCTGCTTATGAAGAGTTATTGAATGGGTAAGATGAATTTGATGAGCAGTCACAGTTATGACAGCTTTCATTTGTTAAAACATGTTTATTTGTGAATGTAATATTAGAAAAATCAGCTTTACTGCAAAAACAAAAAAAGAAATGTGGCCTGTTTGCTAAGGATCCAGTTGGACTAACTTGTGTCCATTGACAATGTAATGAGAATTTGAAAGCAATTCATTGTATATAATCTTTAATTTGTTCTCCATGGACCATAAATCACAATCTTTTGGTAAGAAGAACAGATACTACTCTTAGATAATCTATTGGAGATGTTTTAAAAGATCATTGTCTTCTTTTTTTTTTTAGCAAAGAGGATAGTAGTTCTCTAGAAGTCAGCTCTCTAGACCAAGAGGCATTCACTAGAGAGTTCCAATCTTCAAACACTTTCAAGTAAGATACTGTATTATCAATTGTAAACTTTTAAATTTACATTTAAAAAGTTCAAGATTTTTCTTATTTTCTTGTATTAATGAAGGTATTACCATTTGACAGGAATTTTTATTGTTAAATTTTCTTCAGACTTGGAAGCAGGCCTAATTCCAGGGAAAGGAGTGCAGATTATTATGATTTTGGAAGACAAATTGATGTTGATAAATGGTCATCCAGTAGAAGAGCTCATAGCAGAGGCCATTCTCCAAATAGCAGCAGACAGTCCACCTTAAATGGAAGCAGACGGTCAAGAGATAGGGAGAGGTCTGAGAGAATGTCCCCACAGGGCAGGGGTCAGTCTCCTAGTTACAGAGGTCAGTCACCAAGTTACAGAAGTCAATCTGGTCATGTTAACCAGCAGCGACAGGGCTCAGAAGTACCAGGGGATATAGCTAATCAAATCCAAGGTATCATCAGAGGAGAACTCAGGAAAATGATGGAGGTAAAAAATTGTTTCAGTTGAATATGTCTGTTAACAGTGAAAGCCAAATTATTATCATATTGGGAATCTTTGAATGCATACAAGACCTTCACTAAAAAATAAATAGTAGCAATGGGTATTTCAATATTTTGTATGTCTCTATAAACAGGCACAGCACAGAAGCATGATGGCAATGATGGGAGCATTAGAAGAACCAGTGGAGGAAGCCATGACTCCTCACAGACAAGCTATGCATCACAGTCCTCCAAGGGTTAATGACACGAGGAATACCATGGTCCTCGAAGAGCTGGAAACAAGTGAGGACAGGAGGAGGTCACGGAGGTCACCCAGGAGGAGGTTTGATTCTCCTGAGGAGCGAGGACTACGTTCAGAAAGGCAGATGTCTGAAAGGAGAGGCAGGTCAGGAGAAAGGTTCCATCAATATCAAGATGACCCTAATGTTATTCCTCGATATCTGAAAGTAGAAGCAGAGAGGGACATTGATGATGAACCATTCAGGTTGCCTCCTATTCCTATGCCTGCATGGGCTGAAGTACCTCAGGGGCCATTGCGAGAAGATAATCAACAAGTTCCACTGCTCCAGCTGGAGAGAGGTCGAGCCCCACCAATGGCTTACCATGGACCACATCAAGTTCCTGAGAGAAATCTTCCACGTGTTTCTCCTGGTCCGCCCTCACAGCCCCCGCCTTCTTACCAAGAGAGCTTTTTTATTCCACCTGTAACACATACTCCTGAGGAACAGAGACAAACACAGAGGGTTGTGCCACAGTCTATAGAAATGCCTTTGCTTAAATTGGTTCCTGAAGACAAGCCTTACCTTGGGCCTCAGAACATGTCCAGCTTTGGGCGTCTACTGGATCCTGCACTGCTAGTGGCACATGAACAGGAATTACAGGAGAAAGAAATGTCCAAGTACAAACACGCAAGAGAGTTTTTCAATCAGCAGGTATATTTTTGGCAAAGATTTATCATTCCATGGTTACAGTAGGAAAAAAAGATATCAAAGATTAAGGATTAAAGAAATCATTTTATTTCATTTGAAGGTGGAAAATTTTGAAGAAAAAGAGCAGAAACAGCTTGGGAGCCATCTCTTACAAGCTAACTTACATGGCCAGTCACAGAGAGAAGAGAATGAAATGGAACGGTCTTTGAGGTACCTATTTGATTATTGATACCAAACATAAGGACATAATTTGATTAGCTTGTATTTTTGTATAAATGACCATTGTGTAATATACTCTTCATGATTTGATGAATAGAAAACCAACAGTCTTCTGCTCAGAAATACATGTGATTTGAACGGAATGTTTTATTTGAAAACATGCAATTATATCTTCATAGGAGAAGAAGAAAACAAAAACCAGCTGAAAAAGAAGAAACTGAAAAGGTGTGTTGAACTTTTTTTTTTTTTTTGAGAGAGAGAGAGAAGGGGGTTGAGGACTAGCTTTAAAATAGTGTTTGTGGAATTTCATAGAGGAACTCAATGCTTATGTTCTTCCTACATAGGTTTCTTCAGAATCAGGAGGGTCTCCCAAAGAGGAAAGTGAAAAGGCTTCTGAAAAAGATGCTACAGACAACATAGAGAAATCCACAACAGAAGAGGAGGATGAGGAGGCAGGAATCCATGATGGTTATGCTATCCAGCCAGGTCAGTATCAAGACCAGAGTAGTGGTGTGAAAGAAGTAAAGAAAAAAGTATAAAAAATAGTAAATTAGCGGTGAAAATTTGTGCAGAGAACTGTATTTAAATGCAATTTGTAATGCAAACTTACAACAAAACAACTTGTATGGCATCTTGGATTCTCTTATTACTCTTCATTGCTCTCACCAGGAATATTAAAAGTTCCACAGTACATGTATAAAACTAGATATAATATAGATATAATTTCTATATATTCTGGTAGTATTTTTGTGACTTTGTGAAAATAGTCAGATATAAGGTACTGATATTAAAAAATAGACTTAGTACAGAGAAAATATGTACACTGGGGGTGCCAGAACACTAGAATTTAATGTTGCAATGTTCAGGTGATGTATAGTGTATTATTTCATTACTTCAAGGCTCTTTTGAAAATTACCTGGAAATGAATGAGAAAGATTTTGAAGCTGATACTAATGCACGGGTGCAGTACAGAACGGCCATGTTGATGAGAGAACAACTCGCTAAAGAAAAGAGAGAGAAGAGGAAAAAGGTAAACATGAATCACAAAAACTGCAGTTATTAAGGTAAAAATTAAATGCAGGACTAATTCCAATACATGAATACTGTATACAGGGTTATTTTCCCCCCATGTAATTTTCGCCCTTTTACACTTGCAAGCTTTTTCGCCCCATCTTGAATTCGCCCAGATGCAGTTGTGTTAACAGATATATTATTTGCAACATAGAATTCACCCAGTCTTAAATTTGCCCTCTAACAACGAGGGCGAAAGGGGCGAAAATAAAATGGGGGTGAATATTTCCCTGTATACAGTAGATGAAATGAATGTACACCTAGCCACCAAGACCATAATTTGAGAATAGACTTAAGTCAACTTGTACATTTTGAATATCTGGATTTACTCCTAACAGAAAGTCTGAAAACAGTATGTGCAGTCAGGTCATGATGATGTTTTTCCCTTTTAACAACTTTCTCTGCCTACAAAACATTTAATATCATATGATTTCCCTGAAGGTTGATTTTGCTACCATGACAAAGAACTATGAGGATGCTCAAATAGGAACCGGAGCCTCTTTAGAAATGGAGAGTGTGAGAACAGCTGAAGCAGCCACATCAATTACCAAAGACACTGGTAGTTATCAAAGCAAATTCTTACTTAGACATAGAGTTATCTTATATAGTAAGAAGCATTTGTATATGAGGAATTCTCCTCTGCATGATATATGACGTTAATTTAGGAAGCATTTGTTTAACAGGGATTTTTTTTAAATTTATGATTCATACATGATTTGTACAGAAATTTCATATATATTATGTATATCCAATATTCTGTTATGTTTTGTATAAACAAGAACTATACGGATTGAATTTTGGTATTTAAGGTGTGGATCCTATACAGGAGGCCATTATGGAGTACAACAGAAGTCGTCAGGGGCGGGCTCTCCCCCCAGACATATATCTGGGCCTCCGGTTCGCTGATGCTAATGGACAACCTCCAACTCCAAACCTCCATCAAGGGGTAGGAGGTTTTTTTTTGTCTTATTTAAATACATGCTGGCTATTTGAATCATTTCTTGAATACATTTTGTACATTCTGAAACTTTATTCATCAGCACTATGTTATTTTGATAAAGTTTGGTCAGTTTTATTTTTTAATGAAGCTACTAGTATATTGATTTCCTGTTATAAAGGAAAGGATCTATAATATACCAGTACTGATTAAGTAAAGACTCATTGAAAAATAAAAGATGTATAACCCCCAAAAATACAATAAATCAGCCATATACCACCTCAACAAATGCTAAAAATACACCAATCATGGTTCCTTTTTGGTACTTTGATATTAAAAGTTTAATTGCTTTAAACCTTACATGAAAATAAAACCTTGATTTACTTAATGGAAGACTATCCAATTTCTGTGCAACTTTCCACTTTAAACTTTTAGGAAAGACCAAAAGGTAGATCATACATCAATGTGGTGGATCTTGATGCCTCAGCTGTGCTTCATGACCTTGGAAAACTTCCTGAGAAAGAAGAACCTGCAGGGGATGACCTTGGTCTGGCTCCTCAGTCTGTAACCATGACAACGGCTCAGGGTCGTAACCTTGAAGAGCTGGAGGAATCCATGAGAGGTGCATTGCGACCAGCTCAGCCAACCGTTGAGCGGCCATTTAAACAGGATTCCGTCACTGTTCGCATGTTTGAATCTCATCTCCCACATCACAATAGGTTAGAATATAATAAACATTTTAATAAATGTTGTTATTTTTTTTTTTATGAATCCTCTTTGGCTATGAATTCTTAGATCAAACTTATCAATGTTAGCTGAATTTTTCCTCTTTTTATCTTAAGAATAAATGATATTCATATCATTAAATTATTTACATTAAGAAGAATAAAAGATAGTAAATGGAATTAAAGTATCATACAAGAACACACTGTTGATAACGTCGGTGTTATGGTAATGATGAGGTTGACGTACATGACATTCCTTCTTCAGAGTGTCTGTAGCGGTGATGCCTAGGGACAGTGTGGAGGGTTCGAGGGGGGCAGTAATAGAAAGACTCAGGGACATGGGACGCCAGATGTCCACCATTGACCAGATGGCAGCTAACATAGAGCGTGACTTCCACAGCACAAGACTGGTAAACAGTGTAGCTTTATCTGTAATGCTGAGTTTGTTGAAATCTCTTTCAAATTTAAACATGAGTGAAGTTATTGAAACTATGTACCAGGTACATCAAGAACTTCTTTTTCTTTGGGGTCAAGATGAAATTAATAATAAAATGTTCAAGATTCTCTTTGTTTAAAGAGAGTAAAAATTGTTAGAGTAATCATGTTATGAAATGTTATCTTAGATGTTAAACACCTTGGATACACTTGGAAGTGTGGATGAAACCAGACCTCAACAGGAGAAGGAATCTGTGCCAACTCCCAAATCCTCCCGAAGATCACCTGTAAGGACCCCCAAATCCTCACGTAAATCCCCAACTCCTAGGACAGGAAGGACCTCTGACAGGACGCAGCCAATGACGTCCAGCGTAGAGGAAGAAAAGACGACGTAAGATTCTACTGATTAATGATACTGTAACTCTTCATATTCTATCTTGGTCATTTGTTAGTGTCATAATGTAAATTTTGTAAATTACAAATCATTTCTTAGATCCATTCATTTTATACATTAGTACAGATATAAGTATGTATTAAGATTTTTTATGCATTTTAAGTGTTTGAGTAAAAAAGAATCTATAAAAACTTTTGATTTATGGAAGTAGTTATCATTGAAAAATCTACTTGTATTTAAAGGCCCATAGATTAATATTTACATTCATCATTCATTTTATTATTTTATATATTAACTTCAATTTAAACAAGACACACTAAAAAACTTTTAAAATGGTATTCATTCTTGTAGGTTTATATTTTGTCAAGTACATGGTTGTAAATTTCCTTAACCACTTTTATTGAATTAAGCATAATTTATAGAGCAATTCTAGAGAAATAAACTTACATGTTCACAAACATTAGGTAAATTATGAAACATGTTTTACAATGTTATTGTAAGTTCATTCCTTGTGAGTACCATATGGAGGAACACATTTATTTGTGTGTTTAGGGCTATGCAAAGTAGATTTGGAGTTGAAGATTTTTATGTTGGTGTGATTAATCTTTCTGTAGGACTGGTGAAATAGTCAGGATGTCAGGACTTAGTGGAATAAGTGACATAATCGGAGAAATGGTGGAGAAAGGTGACATAGATCTGGAGGAGGCAGGCTTCACTGAAAGGGAAGCTGTCAAACTTGCTGAAAAAATTAAAATGAGGTAAGGTAGAATTGATACTCCTTTTAAAAGGTAATTAAGAATTTGTATCTCTTCAAGGTAAAGAATGATATGATGACTATTAATTTAATATTAATATCTGGCATTGTTATACCCCTGTAAAACAGATACTATATAACTTTATACGAAAAAAAGTCCAGCATTTTGACTGTTGGACTGGAACTGTTAGATTGGAACTGTTAGAATCGACTGTTAAAAAAGACTGTTGACCGGTGACGTCACTTTCCACCAAAACGTGTTATTGATTAGAAGGGGTATAACAAAACAGTTGTTGACTGTGTCTCGGGCAACAGTTGATCTGTCGGACCGGCTCGCAAACTGTTGCCCGCGGCCTTCGGCCTTGGGCAACAGTTTGCGAGCCGGTCCGACAGATCAACTGTTGCCCTCGACCCCAGTCAACAATTGTATACTATTTATTTTATTGTAAATGTGGACTTAATAACTTAACTTGATAATATTTCAGTGCCAGAACTGACCACACAGAGGAAGAAAGAGAAAGAATTCGTCACAGTTTAGAAATATTAGAGAAGATGTCCAAGGCCCCTGACAGCAAAGAGGAGGAAGAACGAAGACGGGAAGAGAAAGAACAGCTGAGGGCTTGGATGGTGGAGAAACGACACCAGAGATTGGAGGAGTACAAGAGGTATCGCTCAGAACTCCGGGAGCATGAGAAGAAGCCATTCAAACCAGACACCAGCTCAAAGTTCAAGGTAGTGCACTAGTTCTTTCTTTGTGCTTAATTGCTACGTGTAGATAGATTATGGAGATATTCTTTGGGTAGTGTAAAAGTTCTTCCGTTTGGTTTATAAGTACAAGTAAATAGAAAGGGACAATTTTCTTAATAGTAATACATATTTATGATTTTTGTTCTGTAAATGTCAAAGAATGTTAGCTATGTTGAAAAATACTATTTAAAGGTGCTTATTTCTAATTGATTGAAAGTTATATACTTGTTATAATCTGTGTACAATGTCTGTTTATTCTAGGGAACTTTCAAGGTGCCTGATAAAGAGAGGACAGGAAGGGAGGACATGCAGAGGAGGATGAAAGAGGCACAACAATTACTGGGAGACATCTTGACAGACAAGCCAGAACTTCCACCAGAACTACCTGCCAGGGAGAGAAGTCCCAGACGGAAGTCCTCCAAATCACCACCGAGGGAAAGAACCCTGTTTAAGTCTACTCCAGTAAGGGACCCTAGCCCCCGAGTCAGCAGTAGGAGACCAGTGTACAGACAACCCAGTCCTAAGAGGCAGCAGACGGTCAGAATCTCTACAGAAGTACAGGAGAGGGAGTACGATGACATGTTAGAGGATGATGAGGAGATCATACACAACCAGTTCCCGAAAACACCAGTGAGGAGGGCCGTCAGTCCAAAGACGCCAATGAGGAGGGCGGTCAGTCCTAAGACCCCAGGCAGACAGGTGCCTCGACTCAAACTTATGGACTCTGACGATTTCCTCCAGAATACTGGCGAGACAACAGGTAAAAACTTGTATAAATTGATGAAGTTGGTCAAATGTGAAAATTGTTGTATGAAGTCTTTGAAATGTTTATGTTAAAATTGTGACTTTGGCAGAGCTAAGGAAAAATTTGTTCTGTAGGTGAAATCTCTGAGTATGCTAGAGCTGTGGAGAGCATGGAGAACAGCCAGGACATCACAGTGCGGGACAGAGAACCAGCAAAACAAGAACCAGTCACAGAGTACAAGCAGAAGTCATTCAAGGACCTTGTGAGACTACAGAGACCAGAGGTTACCAGAAAGGCTCCACGCATTCAAGTGTCCAAAGAACGAGCATATGAAGAAGAACCTGATCATTATCAGAGATCTGAGAGAGAGACCAAAGAAAGAGAGGCTGTAAGCAGGGAACCCACTGAGAGAGGAACTAGTCGAGACCATCTTACAGTTCAAGGTGGGAAAGGCTGTCAATATTGCACAGATTACAAAATGTTTGGTTAGTAATATTTAACATAGAGCCCGTATACATTTTATGATTTATTTTAATTATTATAGAGCCCAAAAGAAAAGTGTCACCGAGAAGGGTGAAAACATATGCAGAGAGACTGAAGGACATGCGAGAAAACCAACCCAAATTTGGCACACCCATTGTTCCCAGAGTTCATGCACCTTCAAGTAACAATATGTCAATTTCTTTGTAATCTTTTTGTCATCACATTGAAAGCTTTGTAGAGGAGTAAGTTGCTTTATTGCCTTGGTTCTAAATGTAAATGGTTACTTACACTTACAGCTAAGACAACAACCATACAGAGGAAGCCTTCTGGCCCGGCCCATAAACCAAAGACCTATGTAGAACAACTACAGCAACTAAACCCTGGGAGCAGGAGAGGTCAGTTCACAGTCTCATTGGAATTTATTTGCCCTTTGTTTAATTGCTGTGATAATAATTGCATAAATATTATTTCTCTGAATTTTTCATTGAAAATACACTGAACATGTAGATGCTTGCACATACAGTCAGAAAAAGTTGGAAGGTCTATTATTTTTTACAAAAAATTAGTACTCAAAATTTGATATTTTACCAAAATTCTTAGCATTAAAATGTTGTGTTTACTAGTTAAATGAATTTTTTTATTGAAAAATTGTTTAATTATTTTTTCAGAATAGATGATTAAATTTTTAATATTGTATAATTGAAAAAATGGATTTTTCATGATAAAGGTCTTTGATGGACCCCTTAAAATAAACATCTTAAATTTACCAGATATTTGGGTATACTTTGAACAGTTGTAGTTTGTGCATGAATTTTAGCGCTGTCGATTTAGAAATAATACTTTTATATTATGTCACAATGTTAACCTTTTCCCACTGCCTTTTAGTATTTATGTTATTTTCATTTAGTTTTAATTCCAGAAAACATAATGGTTTGTTTCTCTTACAGGTCTGAGGTCTGCTGGGTCTAAAACAGTCCAGGGTCACACATTCCTGAAATCCCATAAACCTCTTCACCAACCCAAAACCTACGTTCAGCAACTTAAAAAAATACAAGCACCATTCAAAGGTGTGATAATTGACAGTGATGATGTTTGGTCAACATCTAATCAACTCTTTATAACATTACTGATATTGTCCCAAATACTGTTAAACAACTTTTATTTGCATTTGAAAAAATTTTGTGAGGTTTGCGAGAGCGTTTTCTTCACAATTATATCTCACCGTGAAATAGACATTAAATGTCTCTGGTATATTATTTTTAGAATTATCTACATCTTGATTGCAAAAATTAGTTAGCGTGAACCACTTTATCTTTGGTAAATTGCAAAATAAAGTTGCAGTGACTTGATGATGGTAGGGATAAGTACCTATGAATGAGAAGCGATCATCATGAATTTAATTTTGAAGGCATATTTTGCATGGTTAAGGTTGTAAGGAAACCTAAATGTTATGGAAACTGTTTAGATTTGAAACAGCAAAGTATTATTAGATTGTTACTTTGTACTTGCACAATTCATTATTATTCATTGTTATAAACATGTTCTTCTCAGACATCACAAACATTGCATTAGTATTTAATGCTTCCTTGGAGACTTTAGGGATTGGCAAAATATTGCTTTCAATTAATGCTCTTAGTAACATACTCCCCAGCATGTGTGAGACAGATTTATGATTGGTGTTCTGAGCTATAACATGAACCTCTATGAAAGAATTCTGAAACTTTCAAAAATCTTGTGTTATTGTTAATTCACATATCCTGTGATATGGAATTAGGTGGTAATTGTCAAAAATTTGAACGGAAATAATCATCAATGCATGAGATATACTAGTAGTTTATCATTAGGCATCACAATAAGGGATGCATCAACTTTTATTTTGTAATAAGTAAGTTAATTACAGAGAACATTATTGATGAAAGATTTTTGATTACACACCTTTAAAGATCAATCGCCCTCATGGTAAACATTTTACCAATTACTTAATTTATCATTAACAAAATATAGAATTTGATTGATTCATTCAGCAGTTTGATAACATCCATTATTATGCCACCTGTTGTGATGGTAATAAATACTCCAATCCTTAGATGCATCTGTCAGTGTTAATTATGGAATTAAAAACACCTGTTAATGTTGTCTGTACCAATTAGTTTTAAAAGACACTGTGAATTGCTAGATTTTTGCTAGGTGGCATACCAAGTACACTGAAGAAAAATGCCATCTATTTGAATTTGTCTTTAATTTCATAAATTATCAATTATTATCTTCCATTTAAGCTCCTCCACACCCTAAGCGAGTGTCGGCTGCCCGAGGCCAGATGCGGCCTCGACCCTATGCAGACCCATACAGGGAGTCTCCTGACAGGGACTCGGTACTCAGTGATTGGTCCATGGATGATGATGTCAAGCGGCTTCTCTACGATGATGACGAAAACTCCACTGTAAGTGTGCACCTCTAAATATCTCTCCCTCTTGAATAGAGATCAAGGCTATACTGACTTGAACACATTGGGGGGGGGGGGTGTTGTTGACCAGATTGGTTTGACAAGTTCACAGTGTTCTTCACCCTCATCATACATCACATTGAAGATGGTCTACTTATCACAATAAAAGACCATGACTGACCTTCAGGTCAAAAGTACTAGATGTTGGACTTAAACTTTGTTAATTATCAGTCAAATAATTCAATAAGTAATCTTCAGATCAATTTTTATACAAAGGCTGGTTAAGACCAGTAGTTGGTCTTCATAAATCATAGAAAGAAACTTGATGTCTTGGCATAAAGAGAATTTAGTGAAGGGAAAAACAAGTTAAGTATGATATTTCTTTGATTTTTAGATGTATGGAAGAACCTCCTACACAGGACTATCAATGGACTATACTGCCTCGGAGGGAATTTCAGATTACTATAATGATGTTATGGATGATGACTATCTAGGTTCTGTGGATATTGATGAAATTGCTCAAATAGCGGATGCTGCGTCAGTTAGAAGTGGGAGTGTCATGAGTGTGATTGACTGGGACGCTGTCGATGACCTCATAGCTGATGTCAAATAAAATTTAGGTCATATATTGAAACAGGATTAAAATTGCACCTGCTTCATGATAACATTAAACAATTTTAGGTATAGAAATTGATTGAACTAGTTTTAGAAATATCAATTGTTCAGATGAGTATACTGGAAATTGTAATAAGAAGTTGTAGATGTACATCAAAATCTCAAAATGTGAATTTGATTTCTTATACGTATTCTCGAGTTATTTCTCTTTGTATAAATTTCGAGGTAAAGTCAAGTTTATTTTTACTCCGTCCAGGATAGTTACTGTTGTATATCTGTGATATTTCTTTACAATCTGTTTAGTTATTGTCACATTTAGACATGTATTTAATAATAAAATAACAAATTACCATGATATGAGGGAGTTTTTGTTATACCATTTGTTCTATACATTCATTGAGTCTACATCTATATGAATCAAAAAGAATTTCCCCCCTTCATCAAAAAGGCAGCAGTGTGTTATAGGATAGCCTTCTGTTTCACCCTTTTTAATACAGAAAAATTAATAGCAATGAAACTTTTAGTATCCCCATTAGCAACTTTGATTTGAGCTTGTTAAAATTGCCATCTTGCTTATTTTAAAGTAATATACAACATGTTTTTTAGATATTTCTGGTGCACACGTAATACTAGCGTCATATCTGTTGATCAATGCCTCGGTGGTTGGGCGTTGAATGGACTATTTTTAATTAATACGTACAGATGATAATCGAAGATCACGAGTGAATTGCGTGCAAACATTTTCCTATTGAATTCTATAAACGGGTGGCTGCAGTGTTATTGTTCTTGGAAAAATTAAAATGAAATTGAAATAAGATAACGTATACGAGAGGGCAAACCAACCAAATAATCATATCCTTAATACAACAGGAAGGAAATTGTCATCTATATATACAAAAACAAAATATCACTGAACTTAGTCGTCAGTAGTATACACAATGATGGTGTTTTTGATTGTTTAATTCTTTTAATAAGTTTTAATAAAGGAATTGCTCCCATTCTGTGTCGATGATTTGGAATTAAAACCGTCTTGACACTAAAAAACTTTAAAATAGAAGTATACCTGTTGGCTGTTGCGTATATGCTTTCAAAAAACGCTTGTCAAGAAGCCAAATTTTGAGCTGATATTGAGTAATTCGCAGAATCGCTAAAGAGAAACTATAATATTACGTATAGTAATTGATTCTTGACAAGATGCCGGGTAGAAGAAGGAGAAACTTCAAAGGCAACTACCGCCAAGGTATTGTACCGTTTGGATTTTGTATTTCTGAAATTCAGATATAACTTAGCATAATATTTATAGGCCACACTATATATACTCTTGGTTTTATGTAAAACGAAAGTAAACAAAGAGTAGTCGATATAGTATGTATTTATTTTACCTAGCGAGTTGAAAGGGGAGGGGGGCATGGTGGGTGGTAGTAAATACCAAGGGCGTTTAATTCTGTAATTTAAAGTGCCTGTGCAACGAGCCTATTCTAGTTTGGATTTTATAACAGATTAATTAGGAGTATCATTTGAACATAGAAAATAAAATTCCTGAAGAATATAAACAAAGTTATCATTTTTAAAAACTTCATGTATTTACTTTTCCCTTGAAAAAATCCATATTATTGACAATTGGTAAGCAATTGTTCAAGCACCGAAGAAAATAAATGTGGTTTAAATTTATAAGTATACCACAACGACTGCAAATAATTAAGTTAAATCCTTAAAAGTCTTCCTATTTTTTGTCTTCTTGCTACCGAAATCGTTTAATTGGGTCAATATTTCGAGGGGAGGGGTGAAAATATAAAACATTGATTGTCCTAGAGGTGTCCTCAAAGACGGTGGAAACCCGAATAGAAGCAGAATATTAAATTTAAAAAAAGGAGGACTTTTGTTTGTTTTTTATTTTTTATGTTTTTTTTTGGGGGGGGAGTATTTATTTTTTTATATACAAAATGCTACGAATACGATGAGCAGGTAAAATTTATATAAAACGCACAAAATTAAGAGACGAGGAAAAAATGAAGAGAAAGGGAGAGGGGGGGTGTATTATATGCTCTTTCGTTAGAAAATATAAGATTCAGGCCAAACAAAAGGAGTTACTTTAACCAAATCAAGTAGATATTTGAAATATAATAACTGGAACAGTAGTACTATAAATCATTTAATACACATGTTGTGAGAACTCTTTGACTTTTAAGCTCCTTCAAATTGTTAAAAGAACTGGTTAAATTCATAATTTTATAGAAACAGCCACACTGAAATCCACACACCCATTAATCGATTGGTCGATATCTACAGCGTCTGAAACTGACAAGAAACTGAGAGGACTGAAATTGACACGCCCTGTTTATCGATTGGTCAAAGCCTACAGCGACCTAAGAAAAAATCATGGACTGCACAAAATAATCATGATGATGTCAGACTCAAAGTCTCACAGGAGACGATTTGGCTGTTTCTTTTATCTAACGTACTTTTGTACATTAAAAGTAATTTAATGAATTTTACTTACTATTTATAATTAATTTATCAATTAGTTAAAAGAAAGATGTAAATATAAACAATAAATGCTTTCTTTGATGATTCATGAGGGTTATGAAGGTAGCGATCATTGCAGAACAAAATTACATGACCCGGTAACGCGGGTTATGTATTTTTCTGCAATGTCGCCACTTTTATATCTCGTGAACTTTTTAACTTGCTCTTTATATCTTAAATAAAAGATAATAAAAAGAAGGACAACGTTTGAAATAAACAACAAAATACAACAGTCGGTTGGTAGACCATATACCCTTACTGACAAGTATCCTAGCAGGGCTGTGATCGACAGTCAATATAAACTTGTTTTGTAGGTTGGCCATGACAATTGGAATGTCCCTATTTTTATTTCAATTTATTTCCTGGTTACAATTTTTGTTTAATAAACATCTTAGTACATTTTGAATATTTTCGCCAATCAAGCAGTCAACTGTTTTGAAAATGAAATCAAGCTTATTTCTGGTAAAAAAGTATGGTATCTTCATTTATTACAAATACGACTGCTGTTAAATATAATTTAGTATTGCATATTATTAAAAACTTTAATATAGACATATAAGAAAATACTTGTTATAGGATCTGCAAGATAAATTCTCTCTCTCTCTCTCTCTCTCTCTCTCTCTCTCTCTCTCTCTCTCTCTCTCTCTATTTAAACCTGGTAGAGTGCAGCATTTAACCTAAATAAGAGTCACATTTAAAAATATTATGAAAGGGTTTAAATCACGTATCTCCGGTCTGAATCAATTGGCATATCAGACCTTTATCATATTATGCAGTATAATTTTTAAAAGATCAATATCATAGGTGATTATTATCAAGTATCAAGTGACAAATTATGCAGATACACAAAAAGGAAATTTAGGCAGACTTGAGTAGAGTAAACATTTTAGTTTCTATCCCAAATGTAAACGTTATAGGTTTAGCTACATAATCTTTTCGTAAAAGATTAAAAGTCATAGATTATGAATAAAACGCGTTCATCTATAGTTTTGAGATGGTTAAGCAGTTGGCAAAAGTGAGTCTCATGATTTATTTAAAGATACCCGTAGCTTTGACAACATTTAATCGATTAAGTAGATATGATCATTGAAATTAGGTTAAACTATTAAAAATACAAGATTAATCGAATAAAAAAAATATGAGTAGTAAATACAGGTAATATAAACAAAAGTGTACATGCAAAAATTGTGCAAAAATGCATAAGTTTCCAATTTGAAATTGAATGGTTTTGACTTTAAACTTTTTTTTCGCTAATCATGTCTATTGTAGAATCATTGTTTTGAAACACTTTGTAGGCAGCATTTCAACACTAAGTTCTACATTTAGACGAAGACAGTCCGGTCAGTTTCGATCTCCAGCCCTCTCCCGCTGTAGCTCGGGGTCCATATTTTCCAACGCAACCAACGCTTTCAGTAACTCTGATAGCGATGTCCCCGACGACACAGATGCTGTATCCGAAACGGACTTTGAACATCGTGAACCACTGGAAATTGAATTGTCTGAGAACTCAAAGGAATACTTTGAAGAACTGGATAGCGAATTTACGTCAACTAGATATGAACAAAGTCGTCTTCTTTACAGCAATGACGACAACAGCGAATATTCTAGAATTCTACAAGACGATATCATGCAGCATGGTTTGGAACTTGCAAATGAAGACGACTTTCAAGACAATGATAAAGAGGAAACTTTCTACGAGGAAATGATTCCAAAAGAACACTTGGAGGAGACATTGAAAAATGAACCTCACCGGTATAAACGTTGTAAGTTTACTGTTCAAAATGCCCACGAGTCCACGTGTAAAGTTTTGGATATACCAGACGTTGATGGATTAGAAGAAATTCAGATATCGGGAAGATCAAAAGCAGGGAGGACATTTAATGGGGACATAGTGTTGGTCGAAGTCTACAATTACGAAAAGTACACAAAACAGTTTATTGACCGATACAAGAGAGACATCAACAGAAACAACAAGTTACACAAAGTGTATGGAAAAGTGGTCGGCGTGTTCGAAAGAAATAGGACCGAGGATATCAAACACCCGGTGTTTGTGTGCGTTCTTGATGACACTTCCAACTTTCTAATGCGACCCGTGTGTAGAGCTGTTCCAAAGCTTAACATCATTCACGATTTCAGAAATCCAAACTTCATCCTTGTCCACAAATATGATCCACAGTCTACGCGCCTCAGTTTTCATTATCCATTTCAGATTGACCCAAGAGTCATTAAGAGCTTTACGTTTCAAGTTGTGTTCATCAGATGGACTGATTTTTACCCTTACCCTTTGGCCGCAGTCATTAATGTTATAAAAATAGAGGAGACCCCCTCATCCGCGTTACAAAACCTTCGACTTCAACACCATGTACCGAAATTCTACCGCAAAGATACCGTAATCGAAACCGAAAGAACAGTACGCAAATTTAGCCTGGAAAAAGTAAAACGTAAAAAGGACAGGAACGACTTAACGGATTTGAAAGTTTTCACAATCGACCCATTTGGTTCTCAGGATCTCGATGACGCATTGAGCATTGAAACATCTGATGAAAATTATCAAATTGGCGTTCACATCGCTGATGTAGGAGCTGCCATTCATAAAAACGATGCAATAGATTTGGAGGCTCAAGAGAGGACATGTACATTTTATCCAGGGCAAGGGATAAAGCCATACCATATGTTACCCGAACCATTTAGCACTGACATATGTAGTCTGATACCTGATGTACCTAGACCAGCAATTACAGTACTATTTACATTAGGCAAAGAAGAATTTGATTTTAAGGCATTTGAAGTAAAGAAAACTACAGTCAAATCTGTCCAGCAGTTTACCTATGAAGAAGTACAGAAAATTATCGACGGCGATTGCTCAACTGGAGAGCTTGATAAACGTATCTTGCTTTTGTTTAAGATAGCAAAAACATTCCGAAGAAAACGAATAAGAGATGCTATGTTTGCTTTTCCCGTCGAGACGAAGCTAAACGACACACAGAGTTCTGTCCTCAATACAAAAGAAGCTCATTACCTGGTGGAGGAATTCATGATTTTGGCGAATAGATGTATCGCACAATATTTGTGGGGAGTATTTCCAGACGTTCTCCCTGTGCGTTGTCAAGAAGTGCCATTAGAGGAAATGGTGAATAAATGGATCGAGCAAAATAACCCAATTGTTAACATGGTGCTTAAATTACAAGAAGTTGAACCAAAGCGCGAATTCAAAATTGGACTACACCAAATACAAAATCCAATCAGATATATACATGTCATGCCTTTCCAGAAATGGGTTTGGGAAAGCCTTTTGGAGTGTACCAGAAAAAATGACATGAAAGCAGCTGCCAGGATTATTGGTACTGACGAACTTCATCCATTACAGTGCTTGGCATTAGAGGAATGGACGTCTTTTCAGGAAACAGCTGTTTACAAATGTACTGGCACACGTGGAAATGAAAGTATATTTCATTTTTCTTTGAGAATGAACTTGTATGTGCATTTTACCTCACCAATAAGAAGATATCCTGATTTGATTATAAATAGATTGATTCATGCAGCTTTAGAGAAAAGAAAATGTCCATATCTACCTGAAGAAGTTCATGACCTTTGTGGAAGGTTTAACAGTACAATGCGTAGAGCAAGAAAGTTCCAAAAGCAGTGTCAATTGATGTCATGGGGATTTCAGCTGAAAAAGACCCCACAAATAGTGCATGGATTTGTGAAAGAATTTACAGAAAAATCTGTTTCAATCATAATTCCTGGATTACGAAGATTACCTGTGTACTGCAGGGATATTCCTCTCAACCTTCTTCACTTATCTGAAAAACCAACGGTTTCCAGGAAACAAGAAGAAAAATATAACCTTATGATATTAAAATGGTCACAAAGACTGTACGATGTTACTGGAAGACCAGTAACCAGATCTGGGTGGTTAGAACCTGATGCTAAAGCAGCATTTTGTAAGCAAATAAATCCCCATACGAAAGCAAGATTTGTAATGCAAGAAACGTGGAAAGCAATTCTGAAAATGATCTTAGAGGAGAATATTTCTGAGCTAAGAAAATTGTTCACAGAGAAACACGTTAAAGACAATTTTGGACTAGATGAAGACAAACATAATTTTGTTAAAACTTGTAAAAATACTGTTCTTGATCATTCATCTGAAGTAGAAAGCGGAAATGTAATCAAACAAGGATGCGAATACAGTATGTCCTTTTCTCGCGGGCAAATCGTGACTGTTCAACTATCAGCAGAACCCATGAAAGGGATTTTATCACCTACCATGCAACTTTTTGATATGACTCGAAGTATAAAGCACTGCCTTCAACATACCCGTGATCCAATCAAATTTCTTTCAGATTATTCTATTCTGAAACCACTAAAAATATATTATACAACTACGAAATACTTGTCAATTTGGTTACCATTGCATGAAATGGAAGCAGTTACTTCTGCAGTGGGTGAAGATTCGTGTACAATTAACAATGTATCAGTGGAGTTCACGGACAAACGTCATGGTCACTTTTACTTAACCCGGAGGTTTTGTGACCAGCGTGATATAGACTTTAGCAGAATGACGGAAGACTTTATAATATTTGGAGAAGATGACTCGGATCAACAGGTAATCTTCAACAACAATTTTGTTTGCTTGAAATCGGAACATGTGTACAAGAAACCAAGTAAAGCCAGGGAAAATGTACCGTTAGACCCCGACGATAGATTAAACTGGATTCTTCACGGGCAAATTACTGATATTGAAAAAATCAAACCCTTGCCTAAAGATGAGACACTTGAACAAACTCCCCGTCAAAGACAATCTACCAAGAATCGATTCAAAGTAAAATTTAAACTTCACGAAGCAAGTTGTGATCCGAGTGACGGTATGCTTTACGATGAAAACCCTTCAACTTGTTCAGTAGAAATCATTTCAAAATCCGAAACAGACGTGTACGTATTTCATTAATATGGCCATATGATTTTATCTATATATAAATAAGATGTCAAAAATGGGAAACATATTGAAACAAGATTTAAGAAATAATATTTTTTTCAGACGAATAGAAGCTGTACTCAAGTGTCTCGGACAATCCACAGATCTCGCAAAGAAAATAGCATTGAATGGAGGAAGGTCCAATCAATTAAGTAAGAACATGTGGTAAAAAGGTTCATTTCTAAGTTTACAACAGATATCTGTGTTCACCATAGTCTGAAAATGTTTGACAATGCCCAAAAAATATTTTGAGTACTTATCTAATGTAAATTAGATTAACTTAAGCAAGGTCCTTTATTTTGTGGCAGAAGGTTTTCAAGAAGAAATATCCAGTTGCTTTCTATTAATTTACTTAAAGAACAGTACGCTTTAATGGGATATTTTGTCCCGAATACGTTTACCACTTTTGAATATCAAACTTATCAACAAAGATTGGCATACATAGCAAATGTTTTATAAAAGTCAATAAAGCTCCAAGTTTATTCTAAATCTAACTTAATTTATGCAAAATCTAATATTTTACACCATTCACCAATTTGTTTTGGTCATTATTTTTAAAATTTATAAGAATTATCTGAACAATATCTTGAAAACTATATCAAGAGGAAAGCTGTCAAATTGATAGCAAAGCGGTTTTATTTTGTATTTTTGATAGAATAAGTTTTGTTGATTTATTTTAAAAAAGACAGAAGACCTGTCCACCCCCAAACCCGAATAACTGAAATTTCAATTTCAGTGCAAAAACATCACAGTAAATGCACCTTAGCATTGGAAGAACCATATTGACCCTATTATTTGTCGATACCAATAACGTACTTTTCTAAACTTCAACGCCATTAAAGCATTTACAACTATCGCTAAAATAGTTATTTTAAACATTTGTTTCCCTATTATTAACGACACATGACGATGTTTATGTAGATTCCTGGTACATGAAAATAGCAAAACGAATGAATGTGGAAGTGAACCTCCCAAACATTGTCAGCAACAACGAATACCAGAAGAACGCCATCAAAAAAGCTCTGACCTCCACATTTACTCTCATTCATGGACCCCCGGGTAATTAACAAAGCTACTTATTTAAAGGTGTAATACTTTTGATAAATATACATGTACTTATAAATCTGTTATTTTGGTCTTATTCATATTAATAAATACAACGACAACACAACTGCACATAACAATCTGGAAGCATTTATTATGCTCTATCGAATCTTTACAAAAATCTATAGTGTTATTAATTCCTTGCTTTAATATACTTCAAGGTACTGGTAAGACATACACAGGTACAAAACTCGTGTACCTGTTTGACAAAATAAACAGCAGGATGCAAGAAGAGGGGCATGCTAAGATGCAGTTGGTGTTTTGTGGACCAAACAATAAATCAGTTGACCTGGTGGCCAGTAAGTTCCGTTTTGAATGAGATATCTAGTAGGTGCTACTGATCATGATATAACACAGATAAAAATCCTTTCCTTTGTCTTCGCTCTTCGGCTTGAAACTTTTTTTTATATTTATATACAACTTAACCAATCTCGACCACATGGCATTGGTTATCTGTGAGAAAGGAAATGTCGTTAATTCTAATAATTTTACTTCTCCCTATTGTAGTACAAATTGAAAAAAAAACCAGCATACATTCTCTTTAAGTTATGAATTACATATTATGTATTTTAACTTCATTAGCAAATGCACACAGGTATTTTCCTAAAAACATATGAAAACAATCCACGAAAATTTCATCCACTGGATTCTAGTAATTCTATAGTAGCTGAAACGGGGGTCATTTTCTCTAATCTAATGATTAGTCAAAAATTATATAGAAGCCGTTTGCACGAGAGGATCTAGAGTAATTTGTTCTAGTGCTACAGGATCGCTTGTGACCAATACATGGGTCTTGTTTAGCTTTAAGCTGTACATATTAAAGAATTATAACTCACGCGTTTCGTTGCAGGGTGGATGCACCTGAAATACGGAAATGAATGTCCCGATATTGTTCGGATTTATGGAAATTCCTTGGAAAACAAGGACTTTCCAACTCTTGGTAAGTATTTCTCAAAAAGAGCATCGGCAAGAGAAGCAAAACCAGACCCGCAACTGGAGGGCATATCCGTTCACAGATTGATACGATTAAAAGATAAACCGTATGCAGAGAAAATACGGAAATTTGATGAAATGTTCCAAAAGTACAACGATGGACAGTATGAACCAACGTTGGAAGATTTGAAAAAATACAGAAAAATAATTAGCGAAGCATCTCAAGAGGAATTGAAACAACATAGTGTGATCTTCTGTACCACTGCCGTTGCTACTAGTCCTAGGTTTATAAAAGCAACGTCTGGACGCATTCAGCAGTTGATTATTGACGAAGCTGGGATGTGTACTGAACCAGAAAGCATTGCAGCTATCATTGCTACGAAAGCTCAACAAGTAGTTTTGATTGGAGACCATAAACAGTTACGACCAGTCTTAAAGTCAAACTACGCTGCAGAACTTGGTCTTGAAAAATCTCTTTTTGAGAGATACTCGGATCGAGCCAAGATGTTACAAATTCAATACCGTATGGTAGGTATAATGATTGGTTAAAATTCTGGCTGTAGTAATGCTTTTCAAGGTTTGCATTTAGTTAAATTTTACATAAACAAGATAATTTACAGCATCCAGGGATATGTGAATTTCCCTCAAACGAATTTTACGACGGTAAGCTACAGACAGGATCTTCTCCAAAGTGGGACATCCCAAATCCTTTAAAGATATGGATTAATAGAGACAATATACCCATTGTGTTCTGCCATGTAGAAGGAGAGGAGGAATATCTAACTGTATCAGCGGAGGAAGGAAATGAACAATCGTGCAGTAATAAACAGGAGGTTGAAAAAGTGGTAAATTATAATTAGTCAGTTTATACTTTGAACAGAGTAACTCAATACATGTGATAGGTTGTACTTTGCGTAGTTACAGGCATTTATTCTTCGATGTTAAATAGAACATACCTGATTTTTTAACTATTATACATAACATTTGTTAATGTACTTTGTAAATTACAATGTAACGTAGGTACGAATTGATAAAACTTGCAACTGCTCTAAAGTGGTAAGAAGGTACTCAAATATTCAATGCAAAAACAAAATGAAAATCATTCTATTTTTTGAAACACCATTCACATGCAGTAAACTCAATCAATGGACAATAATTTACAACAACCCCCCCCCCCCCCCCCTTCAATTTTTTTTTTCATTTTTATATATTTGGTTTGAAAACATATTTCAGGTAAAGATCTTAAAACATCTACTAGAGCATGAGGGGCTTGATCTGTCAGACAAAGAAAACCTAAATATAATGTCCCAGTACAATGCCCAGTGTCACCAGATCAGACTCGCTGTCTCCGACATCGCTGAAAATGTGAATGTCAACACAGTAGTGGCCAGTCAAGGTAGGTTCGAATCTCTCCTGCATCAGCAGGCAAAATGGTAAAAATAACCTTTTTATTTTCAATGACAAATTTTAAAATATGTTAATCATAGGAGGAGAATGGAACTATGTCATCTTTAGTACAGTTCGATCTCTGCCACGGTACCGTATAGAGAAGAAACCTACTCTAGGATGGTGCAAAAAAAGTCTAGGCTTCATTTCAGATGAACACCAAATTAATGTAGCACTTACAAGGGCGAGGAGAGGACTCATTATAATTGGTTGGTGTTTTTTTTTTAATTGCCGTACCTGTTATTATTGATATCATGAATACTAACACATGGTTTGAGTTTAAAAAAGATTATGAAATTATTAATTTTTCATAAATATAAAAAGTTTCAGTTTCATTTTGTCTTTTTATTAGTAATGAATATTTCTTTTTCTATTTTCAATCAGGAAATAAGTATCTTCTTTCAAGCGACCCTGTATGGAAAAATCTTATCTATCATTATGCTCGATTAGGCTGCGTTGTAGAAGACTATGAAGAATTTCCTAGAAGTTCGTCAAATCATAAGGTCCCCGGAGGATCAATGTACCTGCAGTCAAAGACAGCTTCAAATAGCAAAAAGTATTCGGATAATAGAGTTCCCAAACGAAAAACAATTAAACATCAGCTCACAAAGGAAACTGAGGAGGACTTTTATAGAGGCACTGATCAGGAAGAAGAAATGCACCAGCGACGGTTACAGAAGGAAGAGCTTTTATATTCACGAGACTAGACCCTATAATGTTGTTTAGAATTTATATTAAACCGATTAATTAAACCGATTATGCTGTAAGGTTACAGGAAGGGAATCCGACAAATATGACTTTGATTTTTTTGGTGTAAATATTAAAAGATTGAAAGTTCATTGTGTAAAATATGGGCTTTATTTTCATTTCTAAATTAAATTGTATAAGTTCAATATCATTGTTCCTCACATCATACTACATACATGAATTTGTTAGTGATAAACTGTGTCAGGAATAAAATGATCAAATATATGTCTTGTATTTTAAAATGATTTAGAACAATTTTTCAGCTCACATACGACGTCACTTTTGCTTTAATCTTGCAATTAAATGTAGCAGATTATTATCTTTTATTTACATGTATCAATTAAATTATTATTCAAGTTCTTCTATCTATGTTACTGTACATTCAAATTTTAAAAACGTCATGCAGTCAACCTACATGTTCTTATAAATAGATTTTCGGCAATGCTAACTACCTTCATGTCCTTCATGTTAACACCAAAGAAAACATTTTATGGTGGCAAAAGCTTGTGATTCCATATACATGTATTGATAGTGAAATGCAAGGTTCGACTTAAACACAAAACCGAAATATATTAAACGGTATATTTTAACATCTTTCGGTGCATATATATACGAATGGTAACGATAAAGTAAGTGTCAACACAGACAGATCTCATACGTTCTTTTTATTGTTGAATTCGTCAATATTTTTCATACAAAAATATAAACAAAAATATGAACATGGAAGTCAAATCAAACTTTAAGACAATGAAATAAATAAAGCAACATAAAAATAAGGGCGATTGCACATACTAGTATTATATCACAGATGTAAACAAGGGACTAATGCAAAACCACCGGTAAAAGAAGTAAATTTACACTTGATAAAGACTTCCAAAACCTTTATCGGGGAAGTTATAAATTTTATTTAAAAAATATGCGACTAGTTTCATTTTCGTATACAATTGAGACAAATCAATATGATAATAAGAATATCTTTTGTAATATTTTGTTTTCTAATCTTACATAAGATATACGATCTTTTTTAACCGCTGGCGATTTCAAGCGAAGGTATAAAATCATACTGGTATATATCTTTCTTGTGGATATATTTACAAAAAAAATATCAAATGTCATGTTAAGCAATAGATGAATATATTCAACTAAGGTATTCTTGTCATAAATCATGAGATGCAATACAACGCACTTTTAAATATAACAAATGCATGAGGAAATTTAAAATCCTTAGTAACATTAGTAGATGGGTATAATACCTTCGAGGGTGTCAGTTTTTTGTCATAAACACAAACATCAATAATATCTGTATAGTGAAAACTGAAAGAATTAAACTGCTCACAATTAATTGTAAATATTTATAATTTATCATATCTAATGCAACAAGTATTGGTAAAGAGTAAAAGAATGAAACCATAGAAAATACCCTGCATCTGACTTATTAAGTATAGAAATTCGAAGGGCGCCACATTTACTTGAGGCATCAAATCATATCGCATGACCTTAAGAACATTTTTATAGACATATTACCATATAAAGCAATTTAAGTACTATAATATGAAAAATAACTATTAGCAATTTGAAAGAAACAAGTATTCAAATAAATCAACTGATTTACCCCCTAAAACCTTATTTAGTGTTTAACTCAGTTTGATCTAGTATCGTTGAAATATTTACATGTAAGTAACCTCAATATGATATCTATAAAAGCCATGCTAGTTAAAATAGAAAGTGTGTTAATCTGTTCATGATGAGAAGGTAAAAAGCGTTGTTATTTCTATCCACATTATAATAACAAAGGAAAACAAACTGCTAATTCAATAATAAAACCCGGTTATCGGCTTGCATTCGTAAAATTCTGCTATTTTTTATATTTAATTTATCGTTCCTCATAATCATATCAAAATCATAATTAAACACTTTATCAGCTACAAAACCATCTCGCAAACAATTTTAATAATGGTCATGGTCATCTAGAGTAGTCAAATCCAGAAAAAAAAATTATATGAAAAAATAGAGTATGTCACTAAAAAAAAAATACATGTAAACTAAATAAATTAAATCAAATAAGTAATAAACAAATTGAAAAACGTATACAAAATAACAATCAAATAAATAAAACTCATCTTCACAATACAGTGCAATATCATTATTCTACAGCTATATTGCATAAGTTATGGCAACTAGTGTTATTCATTCTCCTCATCCACCTTGCTAAGCTCTCGGTCCGTACCTCGATAGAAATCCTCCTCTGGCTGAAGGCTTTCGCGATGTGATCTTCGTCGTTTTCGCTTTTTGTTGACGGGGGGAGGCGGCGGGAAGTGCTCGACATCCGTCAGACATCCATTACGAGCGTAATGATAAATCAGTTTCTTCCACACCTGGTCACAGGACAAAAGATGTTTGTTTCCTGGTAAATATTAAGGGGGGGTTTTAATTTTTGGATATTAACAATGCCTGATTTAATCAAAATCATAAATATAAGAAATAAAATGTTCATCATGAAACTGATATTTAAATTTTAAACACGTACTGCGTCTGTAAAATATTACATTTACATGCATTTTTTTCACACAAAACATTTCAAGATCTACCTATAATGATAAGTCCTCGTCTGGCCCGAGTCAAGGCCACATTGATCTGGTGCTTGTCTGTTATAAACCCCAGATTTTGCTTACACCAGCCGAGGGTTGGGTACTTTTCTATACGGTACTCTGGCAGAGAGCGAGCAGTGCTGAAAATCACGTAGTCCCATTCCCCACCTTGGCAAAACAGTAAGCAAAATAGTAAAGACTTTAGTTTTTAAATGCATCATATCACTAAGTAGATATGTATTTTTAAAATGCATTATTTCCGTTTTTATCTACTTAAAGTAGAAAAACATCGGTGCCATATACATATGCACCATTAATAAAGAAATGGAGGGACAAAATCTGTCCAAAGTCTACGTCTACCAAAACTCTCGGCAATGTTATCCACAGAACTAACCACTCCAAGCTAGAAGAAATATTTTGGTTAAAAGATACCAAGTATCGACTACCTGCATATACCAAAGCTTTCGTTTGATACATGTTATATTTAAACGTGAATGACTTTCCCGTTTTTTTAAATTTTAGGAAAATCGACCCACATGACGCCATTAAGTTGTACCTACCCTGGCTAGCCACCACTGTGTTTACGTTAATATTAATGTACTTCTTTTCCTTAAGTGCTTTGCGAATTCTTGTACATTGCGCATTATACTGAGACATAATGTTGATAGCTTGCTTGTTGCTCGGATTGACATGTTCATATTTCACCAAGTATTCAAAAACTTTTAGCTGTAACAAAAATGAAGTTGTTGTGAGAACTTTTATATCAAGTCAAAAATAATAAACATGTACGGAGAGAGAAAGAGAGAGAGAGAGAGAGAGAGAGAGAGAGAGAGAGAGAGAGAGAGAGAGAGAGAGAGAGAAACGTACCACTTGCTCTACTTCCTGTGTGTTGCTGCACGACTGCTCATTACCTTCTTCTGTAGAAACAGTCAAATATTCCTCCTCTCCCTCCACATGGCAAAACACAATTGGCTTTTGCTTGTTTGGCCAGATTTCCAATTTGTTTTTTGTATACCAAGCCTTTGATCTCTTAGTTATCAACTTTCCCTCATAGAAATGTTTGGAAGGAAAATGACATATTTCTGGATGCTATTTAAGAAGGAAATAATGAGTCATCATTATCAAACTCAGTATTTGTACCAAAATACATAAAAAAAAACCCAGCGGAAAGTAAAAAAAAAGATGCATACAAGTTTAAAGGAAAAATTACCATTCTGTATTGAAATCTAAGCATTTTTGCTAAATGCGCATAACTTTCAAATAAGGAGACTTGAAGTCCAATTTCAGCAGCATGCGTCGAAGAAATGACGGGGCTAAGTTGTTTGTGGTCCCCAATGAGGACCACCTGTTTTGCCTTTGTAGCTATGATAGCCGCAATGCTTTCTGGCTCAGTGCACATGCCCGCCTCGTCAATAATCAGCTGAAATATTTTCCCGCGCGTACCTTTGATAAACCTCGGACTCGTGGTTACAGCGGTAGTACAGAATATAACATCATGCTTTTTGAGTTCTTCCTGTGCAGCTTCGCTGACAATATGTTTGAATCGCCGAATGTCTCTTATCGTAGGCTTGTAGCTTTTTCCGCTTCTAAATAGAGCGAATTTACAATCGAAGTCGTTTATTTCACTTGAATGAAGACTATCATCTTGCCTAATAAGATTGTGAACAGATATGTTTTTCAGGGCTGGGTCTGGTCGATTTTCTTTCGATGATGCAGATGTTGCAAAATGCTTTCCTGGAATCGGATAATCTTTGTTTTCTAGGGAGTTTCCATACAAGCGAATCATATCCAAATTTTCGAATTTCCTTAAAGTCCATCCTTTAATAATCATTACAACTTTATTATGAAATATCACAAAAATTATAATTTTAAAATAGGAAATATTTTTATCAGAGTATTCTATTAAATAATTGAGTAATATGAATACTTTCTTTTTCGTAAGATATAACATAAATATTAAGATGCCTTTACAAGCGCGAATGAATCCATAAAGCACAATTAGACAACAAAGAGGCATACAGTTAAAGTGATATTAGATCTTACTTGCAACAAGATCCACTGACTTGTTATTGGGGCCACAGAAAACAACCTGTTGGTGGCTGTGTCCATCGACTCGCAGCATGTCGTTAATCAAATCAAACAGATACACCAACTTTATTCCTGTATAGGTCTTTCCAGTTCCTGCAACAGAAAATTCAACGGTCATTTCTCTACCCCTACTTAATTTGTCTTAGTACATGTACTAGGACAAATTAAGTAGGGGGACCAACACCAAAAACTAGTATTCACAAACCATTTTTAATAATAACAAAATGTATAAAGATCAGTTTTCAACATTCTACAAAGATGCCTATAACTGCAGGTTTGTAGCCCCTGGTCTTAAGGAAATCCCATGGACGACTAGGTTGTCCATCCGATTTTTTTTTAGAACGGGAGCTGCAGACCTGCAGCTAAGATGCCTAAAGATACTTGAACAATGTAACAATTCTTTCCTCCTATGTAATATAACCAGTTTGAGCTGAACTTAACCTGTATACGTGACAATAAGAGAAATCCAGTTTTTACAGCCAGTCTCTGTATCATTAAGCAAATGGTTTTTAAAATATTAGATAACATATGGTCCGCTAAATTACATATGGTCCGCTAAATGACAAAAATCCAATTTTTGAAAAAAGAGATATCTGTACTCAATTACATACATATCTTTTAAGGTACCTCACTGCACCTTGACTTATACTTTTAAGACAAAACGTCATAAGATGGCGATATAAATATTTGATAGATTGTTTGTATCACTTGATTTGATCGTATATGATCAAAGCTCACTGGTTAAGCATCAACTTTGTGAACCGCAGATCAAAATTCAAATCCGCATGGAGCTTTATTTAGAGAATTGAATTCTGAAAATCTTATACTGTGGTTTCATTAATTTTCGTGGGTATCAATTTTCGTGGATTTTCTGAAAACCACAGTTTCAAGGATACGTAATTTCGTGGCCAATGATCCTATCAATACAAAATGTTAGTTGAAATTGCACTTCAATGAACATTAATTTTCGTGGATAAACTTAACAACGAAATCCACGAAAATTGGTATTCAACGAATATTGATGAAACCACAGTATCTTTTTCCCCCCAATTTTCATATTTTCACCATATTGTCTTATATACTTCTGCATCATGCTATTTATTATTATCAAGTAATTTTTGAGAGCTGTTTTGAGAGACTATTTCAAGGTGAAGTGAACTGCTGTAACACTTCCAGTCTTTTCAAAACCAACCTGGTGGTCCGTGGATAAGACTGAAGCTATTGTTTAATGAATTCTTTATAGCTTCTATTTGAAACACATTGCTTGGTTCAATGTTTTGTAGATCTTTCTTTATGTCAATTTTCTTAACTTTCTCCAGATATATTTCATCTGAAAATAAATCAAAATCAGTATTTAATTTAGTTTTCTGCTTCTTCAAAATTGTCAATAAGATCAGTTGTACAATAAATGGAGTTTCGCAATGTTATGTAACTATCACATGTAGTATTCCCAAAGTTATACATTTTACGTCCGTTAAAAGATTTGTCATTAAAAGTCGTGAAACTTTAACAAGATAGCATCCTCTCTCAATATATAATACTATTCATAGAAACATATTTTGCAAAAATCTGTCAACCGTTTTATTTCGAGGTGCACTTTTCATTTGAATCACAATTAAAGTTGATGGCTTGTTAATCAAACAAAACAATTATATTTGAGCTTTTGCACGAGATGTTAACACGAGAAAATTAATCACATTGATTCATTTAAAACAATGTGTATTTTCAAGTGTGAATGAAAGATCTAAACGAATAAACCTTAAGTTGCATGGTCCCATATCTACTGGGACCATAACACTGCTGGATATATGTATTTCCTAGTAAAAAAAATTGCCAACGTATTGTTTTTGTTTAAGACATGTTTTAATTATTGCATAGTTTGCTCTAAGTATACAATGTAAATCGTTCTTTACCTAGGTTTGGTGTTTTCCTTTTCAATGCAATTGCTTGGGATAATTTGCTGGACTTCGGTAAACATTTCAAGACCTCTTCGATGCGTCTAAAAAATTGACAACAAAAATTAAATGGTAAAACAACTGTTGAATTTATATCAATATGATAACGTATTTTCAATGTCATGGTACACTATCTTTGTTATAAAATAAATATTAATAACAGTGCCAGTTGCTTTTCGATATCATACACTTTTCTTTAATTTTTATCTGTTTCCTATTATTCCTGCCAGAATCGGCCATCATTTAATTTTAATTTGAAAATTAATATAAACTTAGTTCTTCATTCAAGTTGATTCAAAGGAAAATATGTGATAAATTACGTTTCAGTTTCCGATTTCTGAATAAGTTCCACACAGCTGCTATATCCAGCTGACGCATTTAACATTTCAAACGTCGCTCTACTGCTTTCTCTGTGGAGTTTAAAATTCACTTTGTACTTTTCCGTGATGTTACGTTTCTTTTCATTTTTATCGGCTTCTTCGGAGTCTTTTTGTTGAGGTCTGGGTTTCATTACTTTCTCTATGTTGCAAATTTGTCCATGAAGGACTAATTGAAAACGGTTATTTGGGTCTACGGAAGACGTTTTTCTTTCTCTTCTTGTTTCGGTAGTCGAATGCTCAGATCTAATGCATAAGAAATCAGAATTAAAGATAGTTTCATTCTTGCTTTCGTCGTCTCCAACAAGAATAAAATGAGGGGACATTGTGCTGAAGTCGATATCTCTTTGCTCACAAAAATGATATAAAAGGAAAAAATATCCTGCTCCTAGTGTTTCCATGAAGATATCTACTCCATTTACAATTGGCGAGTCATCATGGGCTGCATTTGTAACAGCTTCCATTTCAATTATAGGCAACCAAATTCGCAGATATTCCATAGGAGATTGATATTTCTGTTTTGCTTTGTGTATGGAATATTTCGATAAGAATTTGATGGGATCACGGTTGTGCTGCAAACAGTGTTTAATATTTTTGGTCATGTCGAGCATCTGCAGAGATGGGACTAAGACCCCTTTTTGTGGTTCAGCAGTAATTTGTACGCAAACTACCTGTCCACGAGAAAAGGACATGGAAAATGCACAGGCTTGTCGAATGACTTCCCCGTCCTCAACTTCAGAAGAATGATCAAGAACGGTATCTTTGCATGCCGGAACATAGTTATGAAGATCTTCATCTGCCTCTTTTTTATCCCTTGAATTCAATAATAATTTTTTTTGTTGAATTAAAATACTCTCTGTTATTTCTTCGTATTCCTCCTTTAGAACCTTTCCCAAGATTTCTTTCCATCTCTCTTGTTGAATAAATTTTGTCCTGGCATGAGGATTTATTCGCTTGCAAACTTCTTTTTTTGCTTCTTCCGATAACCAATGAAGTCGTTGTGCCTTCCGCTCCTCTTTGTTTGGTTTCCCAGAAACGTCATACAGACGAAGTAACCAATTAAGTGTCATAATGTCATCTCCAGTTATCGTGTCTTTCAGAAAGCTCGGTCTTTGGCTCACATGAAGGAGGTTTAGCTCAAATTCCTTGCAAATCTGAGGGAGAGACCTGAGACCAGGTAAAACTAATGATACAGATCTGTCAGTAGCTTCTCTAACAAACCCTTGTAAAATCTGCGGATTTTGTTTCAATTTAAATCCCCAAATTAGCATTTTGCATTGCTTTTGAAAATCTTTTGCTCTTCGGATCACATCGTTTAAGTCTTGACAAAGAATGTCAACTTCAGATGTTGAATATGGACAGCTTCTTTTATCAATAGCAGCATGAAGAAGTCTATGAACAATTATATCAGGGTACCTCCTTATAGGTGATGTAAAGTGCACATACATTAATCGCTGTAAAGAAAAGTGCATTCCTTCTTTTTGCTCACTTAAAGCCCCACTACATTTATATGATGCACTCTCTTGAAATGAAATCCATTCCTCCAACGCCAAGCATTGATTTGGGTGGAGTTCGTCGGAGCAAAGATACTGAACTGCCAGACTTATATTTCCGTCACTAAGAGCATCAACTATGTTCTCCCATACCCATTTTTGAATTGGCATAATCCTTGTATATCGAAGGGGGCCAATCAAACTCAGTTGGACTATGTCTTCTCGTCTTACGCCACTTAAGCACATATTTTGAAGACGAAGAACCATGTGCAAAAACGGATTATTCTGGTCTTTCCATTTTTGTATAACTTCCGCCGATGGAGCAGCTTGGCAACGTAGCGGTATCACCTTTGGAAATGGTTTACTCAAATAACCAGCAACAAAAGTATTTGCCAATACCATGAATTCCTCTACGAGATAATGGGCTTCCTTTGAATTTAAAACCGAATCTTCATTATCATTCAATTTTGTCTCCACAGGAAAAAAGTAAAACCCTGTTCCAGCTCTCCTTTTTCGGATTGATTTCGCTATTTCAAAAAGTTGAAGAATATCCCTCTGCAAATCACTTTCATCAGGTCTATTATCGATTATTTTTTGTACTTCATCATAAGTGTATTTCTTACAAGATTTTATTTGTGTTTTTTTAACATGTGTTTCGAGTAACTTGCCAGTGGCTGTCATTGTAAAGACAACTGACAGAGTTGGTCTCACAACGTCTGGCAGTAGGCTACAAATATTCCTTGATAATGGTTCAGGAAGCATGTGATATGGGTTCATTCCTTGTCCCGGGTAAAACGTACTTGCTCTTTCTCTAGCTTCTATGTCGATTTGATCATCTTTCTTCACAACCAAGCTTACATCAGCAATATGAACCCCAATTATGAAATTGTCACCAACTTGTTCTATGCTTAGAGCATCATCAAGGTCTTGAGATCCTTCGGGGTCAATAGTAAAGACTCTGACATGAGATAAGTCCTCACGATTCTCCTCTTTTGTAACTGGTTCTGACTTCAAATCTTCTAGAAGTTTCTTTGTACTTACTATTGTTTCTTTTTTATAATATTCAGGCACTTGGTGGTGAAGGCGGAGAATTTTCATGGCAGAAGTGAAACTCTCTTCAACTTCAATAACGTCGATCACGGCGCCCATAGGATACAACGAAGACCAAGACAAATACACAACCAAGAACACAAAGCTAGATTTTCTTCCTGGATCAATTCGAAATTCATAATCCGGTTCAACGTTAGAAGACCTTGTATTGTACTTGTAAACTTGAATGATATACTTCTTTTTCCTGTCTTGATTAATATGAAGCTTAGGAACTGTTCTACACACGGGTCGCATCAAATGGTTCGCTGTATCATCCAAGGTACAAACAAAAACGGGATGATCAATGTCTCTTGCTTTTCTCCTCTCGAAGAGCCCCACAATTCTACCATAGACTCTGTGTGACCTATTGTCTTTATTAATGTCTTTTTGCAGCCTCCGAATGACGGTTTTTGTAAATTTTTCAAAGTTAAATATTTCTACCAACACTATATCACCATCAAACACCTTTCCCGCTTTCGATCTGCCTGAGATTTCAATATCTTTTAACTCATCCCCGACGTCCAAATTGATGCAACGCGTATTATGTGCACTCTGGATTGAAACTTTGCAACGTTTATAGCGTTGTGCATTTGATCTAAGTAATGCTTCCAGCCGGTCAGGTGGTTCAAACTCTTCATAAAATTGGTTTTTCTTCTTTTTTCCATGACTTGCTTCGTCTGAAATGGGTAGATCTAAGCCATATTTCATCATGTCTTGTTGCAGAACAACTTCTTCATTGCTGTCTTCCCGCGCATAATATTCACAGCTCTCTTCGAATTTTGTTGCCCTATCATCTTCTTTTGGAATAAGAAATGATCTCTCATTTTGATGAAAATCCTCATCATCGTCGCCAATATCGTCCTCGTAATCGAATTGCGAATCATCATTTTCTGGAAAGTCTGAATCTGCATAACCACTACCTAACACTGACTCTTCTGCGTCAGATGCCGGTTTGTCACTGTCAGAGTTTCCGTAGTCTAATTGGTCAGTGATGTTAGAACAGGACTGTGCGTGTGAAGGCTTAAACAGAGAGGAAAATGATCGAGGTTGAGACGACTGATTACTGTTTTGAATGTCTTGTAAACTTTGATGTCTTTGCAGATTCAATGACTGTTCAACGTTTCCGTCTTGTGTATCTTCGTCATTTAAGGAGAATTCTGTAATAGAATTCAGATCAGCACTGTCAGATATAAAGTTTATACATTGTGTTTGCAACCTGTAAAACCTTAAAAATAATAGTGAAATATTGATGTTGAGAATATGCAGCGGCCGTGTAAATCTTCACATTTGCTAATATATGGTAAAACCATTTTAACAAGACCCTGGGCTTTGGGTAATTTTGTCAAACAGCAATGAGATATTTCATTGTTGGTCATTCATCTATAAGACTATTGCTTATTAAAATCAACGAGATTTCTCCAATTCTGTGCATGCGTAATCTGTGCATAGTTCTCTTGAAAGCAGCGTCATCTTCAGCTTGTTTTGATGCAAGAGGTACAATAGATGTAAATGTAGATGGTTACATCACAATTTGAATCCTGATGCATATCAAATTGGTTTTAAAATTTACTCGAGTTTTAAAACTGGTTGCTAATTCATTAATAAAGCATTTGAAAGTATTAGAAAAATTTATCACCCAATTTATTATTTTGAAATACTTCTACAAGTCTCTTAAACCGTCAGCCAGACTTAACTCCCCCACCCCCTCCCAAAATGAAAACCCAGATGTTACTGTGGTTATCACATGCTGAAAATCACATTCACGCAAAACATTTGCAATGAGATTAAGCTAATATCTAATTAAAATATCAACGTTGATTTATAGAACAAATTGAGATGGATATACCAAGACTAATTATACATTGCATACGAAATTGGATAGTTGTCATTTTCAGAAGTCTTTACAGCATCTCTTCAAAATAAGACTTGCGTGCACACAAAATCAACAAAGCTTATTGTAGATATCAGATTCCCTGTTACAGGTATTAACTGACACAACAACACAGACAAAAACTTTATTACACTAAGGATTATTTTAAATGCATTTTTAAGACGGAAAAATCACAACTATTTTGATGCACACTTCGTACTACGACCTTGAATAAATATGGGTACATGTTAATGCCCATTATGTCATGTATTGATTTTTCGTAATTCATTTCAACTTTCGCTTTAAATAAACTTAATGTTAAAATTAATGTGCTGTCTCTTTTTATCATGTCTAAAGCGTTCTATTTCTTAACATGTGATCAAAGGTTTGCAAACACCTCAAATATACAAGACTTTTAGATAAAATATTCTTAAATACATTATTTTTTTTATAATAAATTATAAATCGTTTTACAGAAAGCATGTATACTTTTTTCTTCACATAGATTTGATGGAAGGATGTTATTCTTATTTCATTCTTTTTAACATTCTCATTAACAGAAATTAAGTTCAATGTTAATTAAAGATGGTAAAATAAATATATTATATCATGACTAGTATATGTCAGTGTCACTGTACAAATAATATTTACTCACGGCTCCAACTGGCTCGTCTAAACCTGGGTTTCCTTTTGTTTGGCATCTTGGAACTCTCACCTTTCCTCTTTTCTCGTTTTAATTGCTCTGTTTATAAGTACAATCACATATTTAATCTATTCTACTTTCATTTTGGTTATATATCGCGGAAGTGCGCGAGTGACGTAATGTTTGCATTGTGAGCATTATTGATCAGCTGACTGAATCTGGCTGCGTTTCAATCCTCGTTTTCGGAAATCCTAATCTATTTTTACACAAAGGGGAATTCTGTATGTGCCGTGTACTTACTTTGTTATTGTTTCTACTATAAAAATAGACAAACAAAGATATGTCATAATCGATAAATATACATCCCTATTTGATTTTTTTAAAACAGGATTTTATATCAGCATCTTTGTTAGTTAATTTTGTCAAACATTTTCAACATGTTTAATGCAATTTCAAATGTAACACAAAATGCACAAAAAATGCTCCGTAAGCAGATGCAAAACTTTGTTACTGTGGTTGTACTCACTTTTTTCTTTGTACTGATTTACCGTTTCATCTTGAGCTTGCTTTTGCTGTTAATCAAAAAAGTCATTTGGATTTAAATTGTTATATTTGTAGTATTAGTATTTATTTTTTCATTCACATTTATTCATTGTATTTTAATAAACAGTTTTGAGGTAAATACAAGTTTTACAATGAATATTTTCTTATCTTTTTTTTCCTTTCACCACCCATTCATACATGTACACGCACTCATAATAGTAAAGTAATATATGCTTTAAATTTACACAAGTAAATGGTAGATAGAAAAAAAATAAGTGATTACTGCTCTTGATACTAAAAAAATATAAAGTATATTTCACTACTATAGTTTTGTTCAAAAATATTTTTTTCAGAGCTACCACTGGTTATCAAAAATTGCCAATTTTGAATTGTTTACTGCTACACATCTTTCAATGTAGTATTTCATTCTAAATTAAATGACATAAAAGTTCACAGAAATTTGGAATTATGCTTTGTTACAAGCATGAAAAGATATACTGTTTACAACATAATATAAGAAAATTTATCACATTGTTGTTACTATTTAATGGTGTATCGCCTAAAATAATATTGATAACATTAAAACCAACTGTATTAGAGGTAATTGTGTATATATGTAAGCTAAAATTTCTTCACAGAGGTAATATATTTTTCACACATAGCAAACACATGCAGTATATTTCCTACATTTGTATTTCAGTGCCACAAAATCTACAACAGTCATCTGTTTAAATTTGGATTTTTTAAAGGTAGTAACATAACGAATCCTATGAAGGATTCTGTAGTGTGACCATTGTAATGAGGAATCCATAGTAATTTTAAAACAAACTTAAAACACATCTTGTATACATATATAATTAAGTCCATGTGGAGACAGCTCTTCTTGTTAGAAATTATAATCTGCATGGTGACTACTCCTTTAAAAAAACAAGCATTGATGCATGACAAGATTCAGATGCCAGACCTTGATCTAAAAAAAATTACAATAAATAGAGAATGAAGATGGAGAGGATCAGCAGTCAAGTTTACTTGACAATGGATGACGGACGTTTCACTTCGCTTGATGTTTTGTGACATATCTCACCTGTTTGTGACATATCTCACCTGTTTGACCACTTTCTGGTTGGTTTCTTTTATCCACTCATTGTCACTGTTGCACTCTTCTTCCTCTGAATCATCGGGACCAAAAAACAAAGTTTTCAACGAATTCCAAACACCATTTACACCAGCCATTTTGCATAGGCACAACAGAGTATGGAAATCCCGGTGTGCCAGAAGTGTTAGACTTGCATGGCTTTCTTTTCAGGGTAAAAATAAATTTCTTTCTAATGCCAGACGGCTTGTTAAAATGTGCAATACATGCACAGTGGCCTAAAGTGTAAATGGTTCTAAATATACAACTTTATACTTTCGGTGGGATGTTACTATCTATAGTTCACTCATCAAAACAAGCTCTCAAATATTCTAAATCGCTTAGAGCATTAACTCAATGATGTTCTTAGCTGTCAAAACCGGAAAGTTGCTTGCCAACAACTGTTCTGTTGAGTGAATTGACGCTGTTTCAACGAAATATACAGTCATCTTTGATGAAGTCGACCGAGTGTCATTGCATTCAATGTATTCATAATTTCATATCATTTAGCCAATGACTGGACGAGAAGACCCTGCCTTCGTCACATTGGAGTGTGTCCCCACAGGGACCAAGCCCGTTTTAACATTAATTTCAATGTAACCATAAATAAAGAAAGGGGTCGAACTCTGACCCAGATAAAAAAACCTACCAGCTCGCTTCAAAAGCCTAATAAATCAATTAATTTTTTAAACACTCGCAATATGCATGTATTTTTCAGAAAAGTAATGTCTGAGATACACTCATGCCGAATTTCAAGTTGATGGGTCTTAAAATAGCGGAGATATATAGAGGATATCTATATTGTGTGATTTTATATTTGCTTTATCCAACGAGTTGAAATGGTGTATATATTCGCGAGGCTTGCCGATTTCAACTTTATATTTGACACAACCCCTCGCTTCAACGCTTCAGTGACATATTTTCGAAAATTTTCTAGTACTTTCAACATAACTATATACTATTATTCCATTGAACTTTTTTTTTTTTTTTTTTTACATAAAAACACTATGATCAGGGCCATTGTCATCTTGAAAAATAAAATTGTTGGTTGGGAAACGGGCCAAAGTTCTGCTTCTAGTATGTCTATGTATTTTTGTGCATTTATGTTACCATCTACGACACATAATGTCCCAACGGCATTCCAAGTTATACATGCCCAGATCATGAGACTTACTTTAACTGGCGGATCTGGACATAAAAAGTCGGGCATCCAATCTTCGCCGGGTCGTCTCCACACATACACACGGTTACTTTCTCCTATCATGACCTTACATTCGTCAGTAAATATCACTCTATCCCATTCTCCTTCAACTCTCCACAATCTTTTTCCTCTTGCCCATGACACACGTTTTTTGCGGTTGTCATTGCGAATTCGTATTTTCTTTGATAATTAATTGTTTTCATATAATCGTCTCTTGACTGTTCTCTGTGAAACAGGAGAATGCCTACCCCGGTTGATCATATCGGTAATTCCAGCTATAACGTTAGTCTGTCTCAAGATACACTGGCATGTATTTATGCTGCACATTTGAACGATTTTTAATAAAAATACCCATACCTGTGAAAGAAGTGCATTTGAAATAGTTGAAAGGGATGATTTCCAAGATAATTTCATTGACATACTATCATCTTTCACTCGGAAAAATTCACAGGAACGAAAAAATATTCCTTTAATGGAGATTTATAATGGGCAATGTTTAACATCGTTTCTCCATTCGGAATACACTCGGAATACATCGCGTAATTTTACAACGTTAACATCCGGGCTTGCTGTAATACAAAATCCCCGTAGACATCGCAATTTTTAGCATTATATTGAAACCTGATTTATAAGCCAACAGGGCCGTTTTGACTGGGAAATCTTTTCATACTTTTGAATGAACATCGTTTGAACCCTAAGGTATTTATAAATATCATGCAAAATGTATATCCAGGATATCTTGAGACAGAGTATAGCAGAACAGTACGTCTGGTTTTTACAACTACTTTCTATTTTTTTTTTTTTATAGTTTCTTGGTCGTCCATTTTTCGTTTTCTGCCACTTCTTGGAGCCCTCTTTACTGTACCTCTAGCTAAATATTGTTGAATTACGGAATAAATACTGTTGCGGGGAATCTTCAAATCGCGGCCGATATCTGCATATTTTTGTCCAGACAGATATTTGTCAACAATGATTTGTTTCACAGGAGTAGAAAACTCTTTACATTTGCCCATGTTTACATTCACGAGATCTATTCTAACTCAGCTGACGTCATATTTTCAAATTGACGTCATTGATCGAAAGTAGAAATCATAGGGCTATTCATAGCGTTAGGACAATAGTATGGTATGACTTTGTAGGTACGTGCAAAATGCATAATTTTCACGATTTTGTAAAAAAAAATCATAACTCTTCTTTTACGTTTGTATAAATATATGGTACAATACTGTATATTGATTGAAATATCCTTTGTATAGGCCTATATGCGCTTTACATATAAATGTATGATCTATTATGGTAGGAACAAATTATATTACACAAACGTGATGCCATATTATTCTTACAGTAAAGCTCGTTACCATGTTAATTTCTAAATTCATAACGGGTTTTGAAACACCGTCTCTGACCTTGACATTAATTATTTTTGTGTTTTCTTTTTTACCTTTATATTCATGTCGGTATTTGACTGAACCGAAGATCAAAAGGCTATCGGGAAAACAAAATGAAAGTAAAACTTGACGTATGCCGCTATTAATAGATCGGGGTTTTCTACGAATTGTTTACATTTTGCGCATTAAATTAGCGTACAGCTAATACCTAAACCTGATTTCAAAAAACCGAATTCACAAATATCCACAGGGTATAAACCAGATCATTCAAGAATTTCCATTCAGAATGACAGATATCTAACATATGAACGTACTGGAGTTGGAATCTTAAAGAAGAGCGAAGGTAGGTTCATGTACATACCACATTTTGAATAGAATTTCTGTTTATCGTAACTGCAATTCTTTCCTTTCTACAGGATCTTGATAATTTAATATGAAACCATAATTAAATCGACTCCTCCATATCCATCCTTTTCAAGATAATATAAATAATGTAACTATAAATCTGTTAATTATATATCAATTTTAAGCGAGACATACATTGTTTGAAGAGAAATTTCTAGAGAAATCGATGGCGAGTGATGGTGTTACATTTTCCATACATGTACATGCAAATTGAAAGTATATGTTCTCTAACTGAGTCTAAGCTCTAACTGCACCGAAAGAGTACCCTCAGTAAATTCATATCATGGAGTATTCTTTAAAAGTGCATGCTGATGAAACTTAAGCTAACACTTCATTTAATTGCTCGTATAAATGCTAATGCAAACTATTGTTTTAATTTAACCCCCTCCCCAAATGAAATTAGATTGCAAAAATTCAATGTGGCTGTTATTTCTACATTTAATTCCATACCATCGTACCTTTGATTACTGTTTTAGCATTGTACTTTAGCTACAAACGAACGAGTTATCAACAATCAAATATTTAATTGCAGAATTTTTTTACCCGGAAGATAATATTAAAAAGCACTCGGCTCCTTTAAACAGTATGGAAGCGGACTCGAACTGGCAATTGTTTCACCAGGCAATCGAAGTGTGTCTAGAACGTGGGGACATAGAGAAGGCCAAAATATTCTTAGAACAGCTATACGTGTCTATTGGTTTGTATCATTCTGAGGAGCAGGACGACGAAGTGACGTCGGAGGCATACAGTGTGTGCTTGGCGGAAGCATTACAGGTATATGTTGTTACCGATATTGTTGTGGGTTTTTTTACCAATCACGATATGCTTTTTATCATTAAATCTACCACTATATATACATGTATCTTGTTTGCTAGAGACAACATTCTGATCATGTGTTTGTCTAGTTGATAGTTGTGATTAAGGTCTACTAAAAGTTCTCTAAAGAATGAATTGATTTCCTTTTGAATTTGGTTTTGTATACAATATTTCTTTTGGTAACACTCCATCTTAAGAATTATGGATATGTATGGAAATAAGGAAACATTATTCATGTTAGTTAAATTCTCTGCAGATGCCTTGATAAATAGCCCAGCTAAAAGTGATCAGTGCAAGCAGAAAATACTAGGGTTTTATTTTTTCCATATCATATTTAGATAAGTAAAACGGCTCGCATAGAATTTTCAGGATCGCCAGGGTGTTGTATTTATAGCACAAACTATTATTATAAGAATCTCAAATGTTCAAACCACGAAAAACACTATCAAATGTATTTTCTTTGACAGCTGAATGAAACTGCCATAGCAGTAAAATGCTTCTACAGAGGTTAGTACAATGTACTTGTTTAATTGAAATATATATTAGTATAGGCTTGCCAATTGAATCCATGATTAAAAATGAATATTTATTTCACTAGTGAAATTACATGCACAAGACTACATCCATCCTGGACAGATGTGGGCTGATGTTTTGACAAATGAAGAATTGTCCTTAGCGGTAAGTTTTAATGAACATGGAAGCAGTGAATAATTAAACCTGATATAGATTACATGTAAATGACACACGGAGACTTGTTTAACTGTGACAGTACTGAATGTGAAGACTTCAGGAGTTTTTGATACATGTGTACTTTAAACGAAAAGCGTATTTAATCCCTGTTATTTTCATATAAACATTATAAAATTATATTAACTAACTGACGAAATACAATTTTCTAATGCAGTATATAATTTTATTTAAAAAAAAATCATGCTTTAGAAAAAGTTGACGATTCTCCGCGATGTCCAGTCGATCTTGAAGGATTACGAGGAGAACAGCGTCAAACTGCGACAATGTATTCAGGAACTGCAGTTTTGCTATCAGATGTTGTTGCTACGATACACAAACGACAGTTCTTGTACAGCTATCATTCTTCGTGATGTTCTCTTGTTTGATGTTGGCAGTGGCTGGTATCAGCTAGAAAAGGTAAAGAGTGGGAAACGACTCCTTTACAATATCTTTATATTATCATTTTTATTTTTTTTTCTCTTACCTATTTTGCAGAATTGCAATTAAAAGCACCAGTGTATTCTATAAATGATTTGATAAAGATCATACCAACATGCATCTAGTGCTATTGTGCAAAGTGATCTTTAGAATAGATATTTTGTATTTACATCCATTCAGTGAATTCAATATGACAGTGCCATCAGACAATGTGCGTGAAATAAAAAAATGAATTACATTTATATTGAATGTGTATTCAAACTGGAGGGGATCTGAAAACAACAAATAATTAACAGATTAATACATTAGATGTGAAACGTAATATTTATTTAGGTAACTCTTTATTTTACAGGGAAATCCTACCTCAGTGTGTGTAGCATGCAAAAAATGTAAGAACTTATGAATTTGTTTTTCGTGTATGAAACCAATTTTGAAAAAAATGTTAATTTACCTTTTTTTTGAGAACTTGGTTTGAACATAAAGTACTCAAAATATTATTTTTCTGACAATTCGATTATTTCAGTGGAAAAATCACATAACTCGGATCCTAATCTAGCGTTGGTCATGGAGCTCTGGGCTGTAGCTTTAGAACGGCTAGGTATGCTGGATGTAGCAATCAACAAAGCTGAAAACGCCATTGCTATGGCAAACTCGGTGAGTGCAAATTAAACAGTTTGTGATTCAAAATAAACGAAATTCAAGGTTTTTATTTTTCACATCGCTATTTCATTATTTTGTTTTATACAGAGACACAATAAAGCCTCATTTGAAAAATTGCTGACAAGACTGCAATTTAAGGTGGCTCAGACACAGGAAGAGCAAACAAAGCCTAAACATGAATCGGAAACCAACCAAAACAAAACCAAGGTAGAGAAAAGTTCACATTGAATTGAAATCATATAAATCATTGTTCAATTTAGATAAGTTCAATGTTTTCCAACGTATTTGTCCATTATTTTTTGCAGGATAAGTTAGATACAAGACAAAGGAGACCCAATAAGAAAGACAATAAGCAATTAAAAGGTATGTGAAACTGTCTCTAGAAGCATGAAGTGTACGATCGATGATTGATTACCAATACAATCAATGTCACATTTCTATAAAATATTTTGAATTAATTACAGTCAATAAATCATCAAAAGTTCAGAAAAATGGTGAGGACGAAAAAGATAGCGTTGAGATCGATGAAGCAAATTCAAGTCCGTCAAAAAGTGATGAAGACTTTGAAATTGTACCAACCCTGGCAGATAACTCTCCTAAAAGCTGGAAAGATGTCACAGATTTTGACCTGCCTGTAGGCAAACCTAAACGCAAACGAAGACGTCATCGAACTGGGGATTCTGGTTTGTCCTCCACTGGAAATCAGAGTAGAACAATCGACCAAGAAAGCGAAGGACAATCCGAGGAATCGTTCGTCTTCTCTAACTTGCACCAAGCCGATTTACAAGACAGTGAAGACGAGTTCCAACCTATACCTAAAAGTTCATTGCACAGTCTTCATTCTAGTAGTCAAACAGCAGAAGATCAAACATTGTTGTACTTGCGCCAAAACGAGGATTCAAACGGAGATGAAGTTGTCCAAGAGGATACTTTTTTCAACGAAAGCTGTGAAGGTCAAATGAATTTTCCGGAAATGAAGTCAGGTCTTATCCATGACATTGACGAAATGATTTTGCGAAATGGTATTGAGTTGTCTGAAAGATTTATTGGAAGTTTTTCTAGGAGCAAAAAGAAGTTTGCCGAGTACCCAACTTTGTACTCAAAGGAGGAGGCATTGCGACTATGCTCAAAAGATCCCCACAAATACAAACATTGCAAGATTAATATTGAAAATGCACATGGAGCAGTATGTACAAATCTGAACGATAACGACAGTGTGAAAAGCATTGAAATATCTGGTCGATCGAAATGCGGAAAAGTTTACAGTGAAGACGAAGTTGTAGTCGAAATCATCAGTGAACAACCAGAATGTATTCCACGACTAAACAAAGTCATTAATGCCAATCTCCAGTGTACTGATAAAATCTATGGAAAAGTAGTCGGGATAACAAAACGCACGCGATTTGCTGAAATCAAGAATCCCGTATTTCTCTGCACAATTGACACTGAATCCCATTTGATGAAACCACTTTGCAAAACAGTTCCAAAAATAAGTGTTTTGCGTCATAACTGTGAAAATCAGTTTCAAGTGGAAACATACCGATTAGACGAGAAGATGAAGGATCTAAAATTCGAAGAAGTAAGGCAAATTGATCCGGCTAATCGCAAAGGGTATTTGTTTTTAGTTTGCCTGATTAACTGGAATGAGCTATACCCTGTTGGTGCAATTTTGTCTGTACACAGTTTTAGTGAGAGCATAGCATCAAGTTTGAAAGTGTTGTGCCTTCAAAACCAAATTCCGACCCACTACAAGCCGGAAACTGTGGAACGAACGAATGAGATAGTTCAAAACCCTCTCCATGAAAGACCAGGGAAAATAAGAGAGAATCTTGCAGATGAGCTTCTGGTCTTTACTATTGATCCTCCTGGATCGAAAGATTTAGACGATGCGTTGAGCGTGAGAAAAATTGGAGATAGTTGCTATGAAATAGGCATACACATTGCTGATGTTGCGAGTGTTCTGGAGAAGGATGATCCTATAGACATAGAAGCCCAAGAAAGAACAAGAACGTTTTATCCAGGAGAGGGCTACCAACCCCATCACATGTTGCCAGAACCCTTGAGTACAAATATATGCAGCTTGTTGCCCAACGAAAACAGGAATGCACTCTCAATTTTCTTCAGATTCAACTTTAACTCATCTGGAGATGTGGAAAACACGTATAATCATTCCATAAAAAAAACTATAATAAGGTCCAGGTGTCAGTTCACATATGGAGAGGTGCAGAGGATAATTTCAGATGGCGATACGGAAAGCGAATTTCAGGAACAAATACAAATCTTGCATAGAATTGCAGGACAACGACGAAGGAAACGTTTAGGAAACAAAGTTTTCGCATTTCCATTTGAGGGAGATGGTTTGACTAGTCGTGACTCCTATAACTTGGCTGAAGATGCCCACAATCTTGTTGAAGAGTTTATGATATTAGCAAATCACGAAATTGCATTACATCTTTCTAAAACATTTCCTGCATGTTTACCACTAAGAGTACAAGAAAAACCGTCAACAGAAAAAATGCAAGAATGGTTGAAACACTACCCGCTGATCGGAAAATTTGTCTTGAAAATTCAGCATTTGCCCTTGCCAGATAACACAAGTATCGATGCTACGAAAGAACCAATGAAAAGATGGAATAAAATATTTCCAATTCAAAAGCATGTTTGGGAGAAAATGACTTCGAGTTTGAAAAATGATCAATTTGAGAATGTACGACAGCTTGTCGGAACTGATGAGCTTCATCCAATGCAAGCTCTAGCGTTTGAGGCTTGGATTGGTTTCCAAGAATCTGCAAAATACAAATGTTCAGGAAATCTGACAACTAGAAATGAAGCCATTCATTTTTCTTTGGGAATTTTTCCTTATACGCATTGTACCTCTCCAATTCGGAGATACTCTGACATAATCGTTCAGAGAATGATTCATGCTTCGCTTGATGGACACAGATCTCCGTACACGAAAGAAGAAGTTAGTGGACTTTGTGAAAAAATTAATGATGTCGCCAAACGAGGACGATCATTTGAAAAACAATGCTACGCTCTTCATTTAGGGAAAAAACTATCCAAAAAATCAATTTTGTGCAACACAATGATAAGAGAAGTCAATGAAAAAGAAGTTTCACTTCATTTTCCAGGGATGCGGAATCTTTCAAACGATTGTAAGGACATTCCATTTCACGTTTTGAAAGTCAACACTAAACCATCGATCAAACAAGACGAAGACTCAAGACCCTTTGCGACACTGACATGGCAACAAAGACTTTATTCATTTACTGGATATGCCCCGAAAATACAATATCTAAAGAAAGCAGCAATTGTGCGAATAGACCCACATCAACGTGTTGTCTTTCAGCAAATTCCAAAATGGCAAAAAATTTTGAAGGCGATAGTAAACAGGAAAGACAATCATCTAAAAGGAGTGTTTTTCGGAACAGATCATCCTGACGTCAATATGAGTAAATCAGTCCCAGCATGTTTCAATACGGAAACTGACGTTAGCTCTGAGGTTAGAGATGGAAACATTATACAACAATGCTGTGATTTCAGTATGAGTTTTAGCCACGGTCAGATTTTAGCCGTACAGCTTTCTGCAGAACCCAGAAAAGGAGTTATTAATCCAACGGTTCAAATGGTGGATATCACAAATAATGTAAAATTGTGCATTCAGCATATTTCAGATCCTGTTAAATGTTTTGCTCGATATTCAAGCCAAAGGGTTCCACCACAGATAAAATCCCCTGTTGAATACGTCAAGATATGGCTTAACATTTTCCGTATGGAGTCTGCCGTGAAAATGACTCAAAACATCCCCGTTGTTATCAATGACTTGCCAGTAACTTTCTCAGAAAAATCGGAGATCAGCGACTGTCATTTCATTTTGCACAATTCATTTTGTGTCAAAAGAGATATTGATTTTGTTACATTGTCAGAGAAAATGATTCTGTATGGTGATGCAATCAAAGATGAAGGAGAAGAAGAAGATAAGCCAAGATATCTCTTAAGCTGTGATAGCGTCTGTATTCGTTGCGACTTAAAAAATGGAATCCCAACCAATCGTGTCACGAGCGAAACACCACCAAGTGAAAGGCAAATATGGATTGGTCACGGGGAGATCAATATCTTGCAGAAAGGCAAAAAGAATGGCAAGAAGAAATTTCATATTCGTTTGCACAAAGACAGTCCAAAACCAACTGCGACTATGTGTCAGAACCCGCCGCCACGCTGTAGTGTTGAGCTTCTTCAAAAGGGGGACGCGGAAAAGTAAGTAGTATTTATTGAAGTTTTCTTAAAAGATGTCAGAAATAATTCAATTTATCTGAACTACAGGTACATTATACATGTATATTTTCTTCATTTTAGGCGAGTTGAGGCAATCATTGGTTGTCTGGGCAAAGCAACAAATCTAGCTAAGGCTATTGCACTTGGAAAGAAGATTCCAAAGCTTGGTAGGAAAAACACTTTCATTTTACATTCATTCCGATATTTTTGGGTTTTAGTTTTGATTTGATTAGAAATGATTAACATTATTTTATAGATAAGGACCATGCTGTTATGGCAAACAAAACACAGCCTGATGTTACAATATGTGGTTTGGCACCAAATAACACTCAACAACTAAAGGCAATACAGCGCGCATTAAGTTCCCGATTTAGTCTTATCCAAGGGCCACCAGGTATGCGTTAGAAAATAAAACATTGATAATTTTTGAAACAATATTTTGAAAAATGAGACTACTTTCACGATGCATTTTTATTAATTCAAAGGTACCGGGAAAACATACACTGGAATAAAGCTTGTCTATTTGTTTGTGGAAATGAACAATCAACTACGACAGAATGGTGGTGAACACAAGCAAGTTGTGTTCTGTGGTCCTTCTAACAAATCTGTGGACTTGGTTGCACGTAGGTTTTTTCCTCCATATAGAAAATCATATATACAATATTTTAGTTCATTTTAACGAAAACACATATAATTATTGTGTCATGTAACATATACATACAAATGTCCGTGAACCTTTTCAAAATGTAAGCGATATCTTTGTAGGTTGGATGTTGAGAAAATTTAAAGATCTGTCGCCCAAGATGGTGCGCATGTACGGGAGTTCAATGGAGAGCTCTGATTTCCAAATACCTGGTAGAGACTATATGAGTAAAACATCATGCAGAGATAGCAAACCAGATCCAGATTTAGAATCTGTGACACTTCATCATCTAATTAGGGCGAAAGGAAAACCGTACTCTGAAGACCTTAGAAACTATGATAACATGTTTAAGAATGACCCAAGCTTTTCTGACCATGGTGAAATTATGAATTACAAGCAAATTTTAAGCAAGGCTTGTCAAGAGGAGCTGAAGCACTATGACGTCATATTTTGCACAACAGCTGTTGCTACCAACTGGAGATTTTTAAAGGCAACTCAAGGAAAAATTTTTCAAATGATAATCGATGAAGCAGGGATGTGCACGGAGCCAGAAACTCTTGCACCAATCATCTCCTCTAAAGCAGAACAAGTTGTTCTTATTGGGGACCATAAACAGCTTCAACCAGTCGTGCTATGCTCTGAGGCAGCGTCGCTTGGGTTGGAAAAATCTCTTTTTGAAAGATACGCTGACCAAGCTGTTTTCCTGAATTGCCAGTACAGAATGGTAACTGTCCTGAGAACGTTTGAATTAAACTTTAACATTTCATTGGAAAAACAAGTTCATGATTGCATGCCTGTGTATTTATACGTATCTTTCTTTTTGTTTTAGAATCCAAGAATATGCGATTTTCCCTCAAAGCAATTTTACAAGGAAAGGTTAGAGACAATGCCTTCCATCGCTTGGAAAGTTACTGAACCGTTATCCTTGTGGCAAGTTCCTAACGTACCACACCTCTTCTGCCACGTTGAAGGAGAGGAGCAAACTCTCAGTGTATCCACTGATGAAGGCAATCAGCAATCCAAGAGCAACAAAGCAGAAGTTGATGAAGTGGTATGGCTTTTATTCAAAACTTCCGCTTCTTCTATTCAAAACATTTTTGTTGGATTTTTTTTAGATTAATTGAAATATATATATATATATATATATATATATATATATATATATATATATATATATATATATATATATATATATATGTTCTAAACATTTATGGAAACTTAAATAAGATCAATTATAATATTATTTTTGTTTTCGTAGATTCGAATCTACAATGAACTTATCACGCGTGAAAAAGTCAACCCTCGTCAGATCAACGTTATTTCGCAGTACAACGCACAGTGCTCTGCAATTAAAGAGGCGATGAAAAAAGAAAAGTTCATCAACTACAATGTCAATACAGTTGTTGCTAGCCAAGGTTTGTTTTAATGATTTTTATCATAATTTAATGAATTGAATTTTTATCAGATGTGAATTCCAAATCACTGGTGACCATCTTTTCAATTCATCAGCTTTAATACATGATGTATCTATTTCAGCAAAAATTAGAACACTTCAAAAGTGAATTATTTGTTTGCATTTTAATTTTTATCAGGTGGAGAATGGGATTACGTCATATTCAGTACTGTCAGATCACTTCCGGACTACAGAATAGAGCCGAACCCGACTCTTGGCTGGTGCAAGCAAAACCTCGGCTTCATTACTGATCAGCACCAAATAAACGTTGCTCTCACACGTGCCAGGAAAGGGCTCATCATCATAGGTCAATATCTTTTTTATAGTATGCTCTGAATTCATCACTATCATGTAAATTTCCTGTTGCATACCAGAATCAGCAATTTGTCAGTATTTAAGGGAAATATGATACTTCCCTTGTCTGTATGGTGTGCAATGCGTTCCATTTGATTTCAATTTTATTATTAATTTTAAGTCAAGATACATTGCGACACCACTCAGTTCGATTACGTAGTATTAGAAATATCCATTAAAGTGTTTTCCAATATTTTGTTTAGTAAATGAAGTATTGTAATTGATCCCAAAGTATTTCCCTTTTTAGACTGAATAAAGAAGTTGTTATATAATAGTGTTATCATTTTTACAAAAAGTACTTGACAAAAAATACTAGTTACTTAAGCATGATTACAATTTTTTTGCTTGACACGAATCATCAGATTGAACACGACCCAAAGCGAAGCGCCTAATGTTATGAGTTGATGTAAGGCATGATGCGGCTTTCCGGTTTAAGACACTATGATAAAAAAAAAATTACACCTACTCAATGTATTTTTAAATTAATGTATAAAGTTTTTCTTTGTTTCAGGAAACAAAAACCTTATGAAATGCGACAAAGTTTGGAAGGAGTTGCTGGAACACTACGGTCGTCAAGGATGCGTCGTTGACGCGGAATGCGTCAAATCCAGGCGTCATAAGAAGAAACAAAAACAGAAAGAAGCATCAAAAGAGGAATTTTATTCCTAAAAAATGCAGTTGTTTATATCCAGTCTATATTATCTGATCAGAATTTGTATTTGTAAAATTCAATATTTCAGCCTATTGATTACCATGGTAAATTGATTTAACATATTTTTCTATTAACATGTTTACAGATTGTTATGTTGAAAGCTTTGTATAATTTGATGCAAATTTTCATCTTTGTTAACAAATGTTTAATTGTTATTTAATTGAATAATTTATGTTCACATTCGGATGTCTTTTCTCTCTTTTCTCTTTTTATGATATTTATTGATCTGTAAAAACGGATTGCAATCTACTTTTTAGCTTTTTCATTATTTATTTTTTGATTTCTTTTTTGTAACTTTTTTTTTTTTTTTACATTTTTGGTATATTTGTGATGTCTGTGATACAAGTGATATTTTTTAATGTATAATAGTTTTGCTTTTATTGTTACCTTGATAACCTTTTTAATTCTGTAATGTCTTCGCAAGTGTAATTCGGATATACCATGAATACACGTAATTCTTCATGTTGACTTTGACTTGTCGTTCACTTTTAAAAATAAACAACAAAAAAATAACAAACCGATTGTCTGTTCTCTTTATATTTGATTGGATTTTTGGCAGCTAGAGTGCAGCTACTGAATCTGCAATTAGTATGTAAATTCTCGACTCTAAAAAAAAAAAAAAAGGTTGGATATCATGTTGATAGCCTTTAAATACAAAGATAAATGGGGTACGGAAATCTAGACGAATGCAAAGTGCACAAGGTCCCCGCTCCTGAAACTGTTTACTTATTTAATACCACTCATCATCTATGATGTAAGGAACAAGTCAAGTATAGGGTGAAAGAAATTTTGTACATTGTAAAACCTTTCTTATAATGAATATATATATTCATTGCTGAAATACAATAGAACATGTCAGTTTTGTGGATAATCGCCCATTTTCAAATCTAAATAGAACCATTTTAGCAAGACCTTGGACTTTCGGTTGGAGGTAGCTATCTATTTCTTGCGTCAAAACAAGTTAAAAATGATCGACGCGGTTTCAAGCGAAATATGCACCGATGCGTAGTCTTAGCTGAAAAGCCAGACAAACCTTGTTGATTTCAAAGAGCCATGGCTTAGAGGCCAGCTATGAAATAGACAGGCCTACGTCACATTGCTGTTTGACACAACTACCCAAAGTCCAAACTGTTGTTAAAATGGTTCTATGATCTGGTACGTGGATAGAATATACATGTATGATACTCCCACCTACCCCCTTATTTAGAATTTTTAAATGTATATGTGGCGTATTTGGAGTAAAATTTTTGACATGAGTTTAGTAAAAATTTACATCATGCTTCTTATAAATAGACGTTTCACAAACTTTAGGCCCGTAAAACATGTTCTTTTTTTAGTTATTTGTCTCCAAACTTTGCTACACGTCTGGTGAATATTAATGTGATCGGCCATTTGTAACGCCACTGCGCATGAGTGCGGGAAAACCTAGTATTGAAAACACGATGGAAGAACAGTTTGTTTACAAATTAGAATCACGTTTTTCATGTCTTAAATTAGATAATTCTTATATCAGATGATACTGAAGCATTATTATTCCGTTATTCATTAATGTAGAACGATATAAATAACGAATAATATGTAATAAAGATGAATCACTATTTAAGAAATGAACTCAATGTCTACCCAAGTTATACTCGTATAACCTGGGTTGGGGCAATTTACGCTTTATAATCCGCGAAGCGGATTATAAAAAAGCGTAAATTGCTCCAACCAAGGTTATACGAGTATAACTTGGGTAGATATTGAGTTCATTCCTTATAATTTAATTTTCTGGAATTTGCTGTACAAATTGAGTCCGTTTTACTTTTAAAAATGATATAAATCTGTTCAAAATTCAGACGTAACGTCAAGTGAATTAGTACGTTGGTGCATTGTGACGTGTCTTGTGACGTGCAAACCAGGTTATACAAATTTAACTAAATTTTTCTATCCAATCAAATGCCGCGTTACAACCAGAATTAAATTATTTTAGCATCAACGACACGGTAAAATGAGTGAATAGTCAGAATACCCCCTCTCCTGGGGGATGCATGTACTGAGAGTGTTTATTTATTCTTCTTTTTTTTATTGGGTTTTTCATTTCACAACATATGTACATATCTATACTACTATATTAAAATAATAGACTCGAATTTTTAGTCTTTAATACCGAGAAATCGGAAGAATACTGTCTTTTGTTTTATATATTTTAAACATCTTTGGTACTTGAAGATTACCAATTTGTTTTTATTTTTTCTCAGTTAAGCTTCGCTAATTAATAATCAACGAAAATTCCTCAAAAAATCCCGGAAATCACCTGGATTTTTTGGATTTTACAATCGTGCACTTGCGCAATACATTCACACTAACGGGATCTTTAGTTTATATTTGTTTCCATAATATCACATCTGCCTGAATAAACTCAGAAATGATAATACAAATACGGGTAAATTTTCATTGGACTTTTGCTATATATTTTGTTCATATAAATTAATGATTTCTTATGAGAGAAAGTATAAAATAACAAATATACATTTCAACTAAGCACTTACTTTCATCTTCGTGATGACAAAAAATATTTGATTACATGCAAAAATGTTACATTATATTTGTTAGGAGAGTGAAGATAGAATATGTTTTTTCGTAAAAATGAATAATGTCCTACAGACCCAGTTTTACAAAGAATATACGATTACGTGTACGTTGGTGAAAAGGTGTTGAGTTCTTCCATTCTATGGATTAAAATTTTTAGTTGAAAGGTATTTGCAGTCTCAAAAAGGTTTGTTCTGATGTATTTGACTGTTATTTTCAAGGCAACATCATTCATTAACTTTCTCCAAAATCGTTCCAGAGCGATTCTGCAATTTTCTGCTACTTTACGGGTATAAGTAAGGGAGGGGCTTTTCCCGAGACACAGTTAGGTTATTCAAACTAAGGAAAGTGTAGTGAAATTAATAGCATTATTGTAGGCTTATAGCTTTGTTATGTAAATGTCAATAATAAGGTGTATCGATGTACCTATTTCTAAATGTTCGATATGCAATGTCAACCCGTGCACGCACGGGTCAAAGTCTAGTATAACATAATAATGATTGGAACATTTATATAAACATATTACATAATCTTTATACTATTTCTACTTAATAGTACAGTTTTGTATATTTCATATGAAGTGAAGCTGATTTTGAGAGAGAGAGAGAGAGAGAGAGAGAGAGAGAGATTGAGAGAGAGAGAGATTATGCAGGTGGATTACAATACAAGTAAAGACTATGCTATACTGAAAATAAAATGAAATGATATGAGGGTTCACAACGATAAAAAAAACAAAAAACAGAAGAATTAAACTTATTTGTTTATTTATTCTTTATTCAAAAATTTCTCTGAACGAAAATCAACTTGTGGTTCATAACTTATAAAGTAAAGATATGGAACACATGGAGCACGTACGAACCTGACTAGCAAAAACCCTACAACTTCATGATAAAAACTTTTGTTAATTCGGCTTTAATTCGTATTCCATCAATTTACATGGTCTGCGATGACAATCTTCCCTTTGTTCCTATCCTTGTCAGTCTGTCCCTTTTTTTTCTTGGCCAAATCTGTCAAACTTAACGGTATTACAGGTATACCTATCTTTCTCGTCGTCGCCATGGTTGTTGTGATAGACTGAGCGTGGTATCACGTGGCCGATTTAAGGCGGGGTTTATTCAAATGCTGTATTTATTGTGGACGCGAAAATAATTATAAAAAAATATTTATTAATTTCTATATCTTTTTAACCCGATTGATATAAACTGCGTAATTTATTGTGAAGATATATCTTTATATATCATATTTATATAAATCAATCAATCAAATATTTCTCAGCATGAAAAAATACGCCACATATACCTTTAAAAAGGATCACATGTGAAATTTGGTTACAATGAGTGCTTTGAATAGCTGTTTTTATGTAATCTATAAATGCAAATTTTACAATAAATGGCATTACTAAGTAAATTCATCAAAATCAATATTCAAATGGACTTTATGGGCACAGACTCATATCGAATGATAAATATTATCAACGATGAAATAATTGATATATATTTCTATCTATTTAAAATCACTGTGGTCTGATAACATTGTAACAATATATATAGATAAGATAAGAATTATTTATGCAGGGAGATTTTCACTTTCGTTTTAATCTTTTTACATCAGGGATGGGGTAATTGAAAAAAGTATTTGTAATTGAGTGTAATTAATTACATTTTTCAAAGTAATTGAAAGTAATTTGTAATTGAGTCTGTCTTCAATTACAAGTAATTGAATGTATTTAAATACATTCCAAAAATATTGTGTATTTTCAATTACTTTTCAATTACAATACAATTACTTTTTTACCAAGTTTTTCAATTTCAATTTTTTTCAATTTCTTTATTGCAAAGACATACGTCTTATAGCACTTACATGTATAAATGTGAACAATACATGAATAAATAATAATAATAATGGACGGTCAGTCCTTACAAATCTATAGAATAATTTGTATTTGGAGAATGAAATAACACATATATTATATATATATTGATAGTAATAACAATTGAAATCAGCAAATGACACTTGATATAGTCAAACCATTCTGAGTGTGAGGGCTTTGTAAATGAATTTTCCTAAATTACACAATTCTTTAATATTGTTAACACTTAATAACTGTATTAATTTGTACATGGATGGTTTACACCAGTAATACTTTTTATGAGCTTTGATCGTAATGCTAAGTACATTGGACATACAAGTATAAAATGATATTCGTCTTCAATGTCTGTTATACAAGTTTTACAAAATCTTTTGTCTCTTGGTATATTTTTATGTCGACCTGTTTCAATAAGCAAATTATGTGAGGACAACCTCATTTTGGAAATACATTTTTTATACAACCTTGGTATTGATTTTTCTAAATAGTATTGTAAGCAAAAATTATCAACTAAGTGCTTGTAAATAAAACATTTTGTTTCTATTTGCATCTTGCCATGCAGCGTTTGAATAAAGTTGTCTTTAAGTCTTTTCTGAATAATTGGTAAACAAATACGACTGTTTAAATTATTTTGACCATTCCACATGTAGCCAAGTCCCAGATTATATAATTGGTCCTTAATAAATTTTGCCCAGCTTTGATAATTTTGCTTTTCGTTTTCACAAATACAATATGACCAGCCATAAGCAGCTCTTAATATACAATTTTCTGTCTGTAATAATTTAAACCAGAACTTAAACATTCGATATATACGAATAAGATATAAGGGTAGACGCCCAGTCTCGAAATATAACATAGTTGTATTAGTATTTTTCCGGACACCAAGCACAAAGCGTAAAAACTCAAGGTGGACCTTTTCAATATCTTGTCCCTTGTGGGAACCCCAAACTTCACATCCATAATTTAAAATGCTACACACATAGGTATCAAAAACAGAAAACAAAGTACAATGGTTTAAATAAAGCTGATTAATTGTTGATTTGAGAGCAAATATGGCTTTGCGACCTTGTGCCGCTAATTGTTTTTGAGTGGTAAAAAATTTACCGTTATAATTGAACATAACACCTAGATAAACAAAATGGTCCACAATTTCTAAATTTTCACCATTATAAAGCCATTTCTCGTTGGTGCGGTAATTCCCACCATTTCTAAAAATAACCACTTTAGTTTTAGATACATTTACATCAAGGTTCCATTCATTTGTATAGAACTGTAAAATATTCAACATGCTCTGTAGCTCATCAATTGATTCAGAAAACAATACCATATCATCAGCATACATAAGAAGATAAAGACTTAGCAATTGCAGGTCAGTGGGGGCAGTCCCTTTTCCTATAAATTCATTTTCAAGATCATTAACATATAATACAAACAACATGGGAGACAACACTTCTCCTTGTAAAAGACCAACATGATTTTCAAAGAAATTAGAAATATGACCAGAAGATTTAACACACGTTCTAATTCTGGAATACATTGAACGAATTACTTCAAGTAACTTTCCCTGTATGCCATAATACTTTAATTTTCTGTACAATTTCTCCCTATTGATAGAGTCAAAGGCCTTCTTATAATCAACAAAACAACAATAAAACCGTTTTTTAGTTTGCAGCGCTTGTGAAACCAGGCAATGAAGTGCAAAAATTGCTTCTGTAGTACCTAACATAGGTTGAAAACCAAACTGTGCATCTGTGACAATACTATTGGAAGATGCCCATAATATAAGTCTACGGTTCAATATTGAGGTAAACAATTTACAAAAGCAGCTGATAAGACTTATGCCTCGGTAATTGTTGGGGTCATCTAGGTCACCCTTTTTAAAAACAGGAACAATAACTGCATCTGACCATTGTGTAGGAAAATAACCGGATGATAATATACGATTAAAAATACTATGTAAACATGGCATAAGTATACCCTTGAATTCTATAAAATATTCATTCAAAATATAATCAAGACCATGTGATTTGTCTCTTTTGAGATTGTCTATAGCATCTGATATTTCTTTTACAGTAATTTCAGTGTCTAATTCTTCAAACACGGTAGTTCCAGTGTCCACCGGGGGATCGTTATCTGTATCGGTAGTAAATGTAGATAAATCTTCAAAATGTTTTCGGAATAGGTCCAGTTCAATTGATGTATGTTTAGGTTTTCTTTTCCGGAAATGTTTGTAGAATATTTTTGGGTTGTCTTTACGGAGATGATCAAGAAGGTTGCCTTCTTTTCGTAAATACTGGCGTTTAAGTTTTGCTTCTGAACGTTTGTAATTCCTCTTAGCTTCGATTAAGTTCAAATGGTTAACTCTGCTTTTTGTATTATTAAAACGAGTGAGTGCTGATCGATATATCCTGTACTCTTTTCGGAGATCTTCATTAAACCAAGGTTTGTCAGGTGACTTCACACATGAATGAGGTCTCGCTCCACCTGCGTTTTGAACTGGGTTTGGATACCTTTTGTTTATTTCGAAAAAGGGTCGCATAAGGTCACTCAGGCGTGATGTAAACAAATCGACCGATTCGTCAATACTAGACTGGGAATCACACAGGGTATTCTGGAAACATGCCACAAGGTCATCAGAATTCTCTATTAAAGCTGACTGGGCTTGATGAATCATGTCCTGGTTCCAGACGAATTTCGAAGACAATTGGTTTTCACTTTCATTAAGCACAGTTGAATTGCTAATAATTTCTATTTTAGACTTCAGTCTGACATGAAGAGGTGCATGGTCAGAGTACATAGTAAAATTTGCTACAATGAACTGATCAATTTTTGAAAATACATCAGGTGTAGTTATAACATAATCCACAACGCTCATGCCCCTTGGGCCAACAAATGTATAATCTTTATCCATACCCAAATTATGACGCCCATTTAAAATTCTTAAACCACTACTTTTACATAATGATAATAACTTGTTACCCAAATCATTGATGACCATGTCAGGATTAGTTCTACTTTGAAGACGTGTGTCTAAACCATAAAATAAAACTTCACTTAAATCTCTCAAAACATCATCATGTAGTATATCATACATTATAAAATCATTTGCATTTGCAGTTCTTGCATTAGTGTCACCAATCAACATCACTTTTCCAAAAGTCAAATATTTAACAATTTGGTTTTCTAGCTCACTAAATATATCACAATCATAAGCTTGGTAAAAAGTTGAACTGCTTGGTGGTATATACACACATGCTAAATACAAATCTTCAGAACTATCTAATAGACATTTATCAAGCTTAAGCCATATTATAGTGTCACACATATTTTCAAGAAAAGATACATAATGCTTAAGTTTTTCACGAATTAGAATAACACAACCACCTCCTTGTTTTGATTTTGAGCGCATTCTTGGAAAAACAAAGCTATGAAATCCTTCCACGTCAATTGAGAAATTATTTTCTATCCAACATTCCGTAAGGAGAACGATGTCATATGAGAGAATGTAACACTGGAATTTTTTATCACTGAATTTACTGGCAAAACCCCCGTTTATGTTCCAGCTGATTATCTTCACGAAATCATCCTCCGATTGCCCCTAAGCTTCACCTCTGCCGTTTCCAGCGTCCTCTGTAAGTATGTCCGCAGGCTCGTCATCCTCGGGATCGTCTCTGCCAGCCTCTGTGTTAATGGTGTTTCCTGTCTCTCCCATGTATAGTTTGCCGTCAATGAATAGTTTGTCGTATTTCAATACAGCCCTTCTATTTTCCTCCAATGCTTTTCTCAATATAGGCATTAAAGCCTTTCGTTTCTCAACGATTTCTTTAGGAAATTGTTCTCGTATGTTGTACTGCTTGTTTTTGAGCTTAAAATATAAAATAGGTGTCTTATAATGAAAAATAGATTTTATACATGTTTGGCATGGACTTTTGTTTATACAATAATTAAATGTCCCATAATGTTTCATATGTTTATACAGCATAACACACTGCCCAGGGCAATAGGCAAGGTAAAGATCTAATTTTGTGGAGGTGTGAACTCCTCTAATACCCAAGAATTCCCATTGATTTTAGACTTAAGGGAGTCAAAATATCTCTGTCTTGTGAATTATAGCAATTATCATTTATATACTGATATGCTGTACTGCCGGAAGGTATACTTTCTGAATAAACATAGTTTTAATATGTTAATAAAAATTAATTCACTATAGAGAAAATATAAACCAAAAATGAACTCAATGGTACTTAATGAATTTAATGTTTAAAGAAAATTTTTCTAGAAATTTTCAAGAAATCTGATCTGAACTGATCTGTACAACCTTAAAAAACATAACCGTACATAAGCTCTGTATATCTTAATGCTGTTAATATATGTATATGTTCTCAAGATTTAAAAAAAAATAAAACTAAAGTATTTGAAATGTAATTAATTACATTTATCAAAGTAATTGAAAGTAATTAATTACATTTTTAAAAATCAATGTAATTGTAATTGCAAGTAATTGATAAAATTGTTAATGTATTTGAAAGTAAGTAATTACTTTTCAAAGTAATTGACCCCAACTCTGTTTTACATACGGTAATATTATGATATATTTATCATTCTGGAAGATGCTTGGGTTAGAGTGCTAAGCGTCTATAGCTATATAGCTACTCTATAATTTGGGAGTTAAAAAACTAAGTCAATAAAATAAAACAAATACTAGTACATTTTTAGGGTAATATTATCGTTAAATGTGATTTTATTCTTCCTTTTATTACCTTATTTACCGGCTTAACAATAACATAAAGTTGATAAACATATAATAATACACAAATATATTTATCAATATATAAACATTCTTTGCAAAAAAATCAATATTTAGTGGACGGAAAAGAAATACAACACATTATATATTAAAATTAGATATACTAGTATCACAATGCTTGTTTCATTATATTACAAGAAAGCATATATTGACGCAAGCGTCAAATGGGCCGCAGAAAATAATTATTGTATGAATCATCATTGATTGTTTACATAAAAACACACCAGAGAGAATAAAATAACGAGTTGGTTTACTAATTTTTATGGTAAATTTTAATATATTTTCAGCAACACTTTTTGAAGTTTAACATTTTACTATTATTATTAAGAATCGATTTCGTTAGCATTTCTAACGGTAATTGTATATATATGACCATAGTATGAAGTATAGGAGAACACATTGATTCGTATGTATTCTAATATAAAGTTCAACTCATCATTATTCTCTTAGAGATTATGTATTTCAAATCATTTCTATTTTTTGTTGCATTGTATTGAATTAAAACTATATGCATTAGGTTATATGATTTCATAATAAAATAGAAATGGATTATTTTAAAGGTACGCGTAAGATCATATGCTCATCCGGTAGAAACTGCACAATTTTAAGGGTAAAAATTAAGCCGGATAATTTTTTCGTAAATGGAATTATAAATCCTATCTACACTTCAGTTTATGAGGATAATCATGCATAATGAATTGCATGAGGTTCTCAAAAGTATTTTAAAAATAAGGTCAGCTCAAATTTTCAGGTTGTTCATATTTTTGCGTAAATAATTGATATTTCATGAATCAAATATATCATTTATATAAAATTTCATGTCATTCAGGTCTTTAGTATTTCAGGTCTTTAAGTATGTCCCGTATACCGATCCCGATACATTGTTTTGATAAGAATGAAAAACTCCGAAATTTTCCGAATAGATTATAGTCTCGATAAAAACGCACATTACACGACAGAGTATGACCTACTATACATTTACAAGTAAAACAAAAAATGTGTAATATTTTTAAAGGAATAAAACATATTTCTACATGCAAATTTACTTTAAATTCATTAAAAAAAATAAGCATTATATTAATTTTATAAAAAAAAAAAAAAAAACTATCCCGCAGAAACACAGTTACAATATCTAAATGTATATCAAATAACGGACCGCCTTCTGGCGGCCCGTAATAAAACTAACTTTTGCTTTTATGAACAGCAAAATACGCTTCCATTCTGTTGGCCTCTTCTATTACGTCAGTCTCTACTGAAACAAAAGTAAAAATAAATAAATAAAGTCCTAAACTGCTCTGCATGAGCGGCATGAAAGACAACTATGAACACAGGTTGTCTTGGCAAAACACCAAAAAAATTAATTCCTAGTAAGTAAAACGAAACAAAATGCTTTTAAAAAAGCAGTTTCACTTTTTAAAAACCAGTCAATAATAGCACTTACATCATAATCATGATAAGTTGAGATACGAGGCTGTATATATTTAGGAGGTCTATTGTATTCTTCTGTACTGTGATGAAAACGTAGAAATTCATAAGGATGTATTTAATTTTTTATTGACTAGTGTATACTTTTAAGGTAATTTTGTTTTTAAATTCATTTTCTTAGAACAAATTTATTACCTTGACACTTAGTTATTGGTAAAAATCAGATTGAATAACATATAAGATACCTTTATCTAATCGGTCACTTGATAAATTTTCATTAATTACATCCATACATTATTGGACAAGACAATCTTCTTAGTGGGTAACCTTATGTATACTTATTTTGATTTTATCATTTAAGTGTCTCATAAATAGGTAAACTAACCTTCGAATTCACACAAAGAATGTATTTATATGGTAGTGAGCGGTTCTGTATTGATATACTATTGCTATTACTTATAGACGATTTTAAACTCAATAACAAATAACGTACAGTAATAATTAATGTAAATTATGTGTATATATGTATATCCGTACCTCTACATACTAATTAAAGATATTTAATTCATAATAGTATTCACGTTTGCAGAGGAATTTGATGTTCCAATATTAGTTGCAATAACGTAGCCCTCTCTCAACTTTGTTCGGGGGGGGGGGGGAGGGGGGGGGGGGGCTACTGTACAACTACATAGAATCTCAGTAAATGTACAACGTTGCGGGAGTGATTCACTACCGCAACGTTGTACATAAATGACAATAATGTTTGCATTCTTTCCTGAACTCAAAATTGTTGCTCTATATAGCATACATTAATCTAAAAATATCACGTGTAGTCCATATATACGTTATTTTTCGTGAATTTGTCCGTCACGTTTACTGACCTTAATCGGTTTTATTTTCAGACAGCGAATGATAATTCAGGAGCGAATCTTAAACTAAATATAGGAATTAACCCATTTCCAACGCGGTAAATATGAATTTTTCATTATACACCCTTTCCTTACATGATGTTAAGTGATAGATTGATGTGATCGCTTATTTACACTGTTATTCACGTTATTAAGCCCATAAAAGCTCTAAGTTTAAATCTCATAAATTCACGCGAGAACTGTCATGGCTGCTGGAGAAGACGACTGGTAATCATGCGGAAGTGCTTTATCTGGTTTTGATGTATATACGGTTAGTTTGTTCAACCTGAATTTAACAAAAATCATTTTATTAAAAGTAAATAAAACATAAAAACGATCTTTTTAGGAGAAGTCAATCGCATTTAATAAATAATGTTGCATCATTGCGGAGATTCTATTGAATTGTGGCCCTTTCCAATAAACATCAGATATGAAAAATTAGAAAGGACTACAATATAATTTGTGTCGTTTAAAGTAATTAACTTAATTCAATATTGTTTGAATATATTTCTATAAAATATATATGTATTTCACACATAGTTGTTGTATCCAAACTTTTCAAACATTTGTTTAATCTTATTTACATTGCGTCGGTTTGTTTATTTGGTTCCATTTTGCTGTAGGATGTAAAAATTCCGTCATTTAGAGTATTGAAAACCAGAAGGAGAAAGGAAGAAATCTATACCTGTATTCAGTCGTCTGGTCATGAGGACATTATATTTCTTATTCTGAAAAAAATATTTATATAACAACCTTTAATTTTTGGGTCGGTGATTATCTCCGCCTATCATTAACATCACCAAAATCAGTAAAAAATTATACAAAACAAAGACGCTTCATAAAAAAATTTATCTTTTGTTAATCAAGTGCAAATAAAATGTTAAATCGAATTGCTTTTCAACCAACATCGTACATTGGCCGCATCAGATTCTTTCGTATATTTGCGTCTATATAGTGTAAAAGTCTTAATTAAGCGGAGGTTTTAGCGCATAGCTGACCAAGATGAGGAAAATGAGCAACAGTGTCTCTTTAAAGTTTTTTCAAAATTACTAATCTCGAAAGCAAAAACACCCTATAAACAATATCTAGCAGATTTTTCATTTTCAGTTTTATCGATGTACAACGACATTTTGTTTTTTTCTTATTTTGGAAACCTTTCAGGACTTTCAATGATTAAGTCGAATGCATTCAAAATGTTGAAATCATGACTGATATCTGTCTGATATAATTTATGATGATTTGTCTCTTTTAAAATAAGACTTACCGTCCTACATTTACAGTCAATTAATTGAAAATTAAATGATGTAGAAAGAAAATATTCAAAAATAACGACATACAAATGTACGTATGTGATATATTCAGATAATGGAGAATTAAAATTAATTAAAGTCTTTCATAATTAATAAGTATATTTTACCTTTTAGATAAAATGGAACTTGATGAAAACTGGATGAATTTTTTCCAAGCTGGTCTTGTCCACATTCTAGAGAAAAATGACCCAGAAAAAGCTTTGGCATACGTGTGGCAGTTGTACAGTTCTGGTGAGAAATATTACAGTGAACTTGAGGAGGAAGATACTGCACTTAATATCTACAGACATTGTTCGATTTTGTTGAACCTGATAAATGACAATGGGGTGAGTACACTATGTTTATTTCTGAATAAAGATTTTTGAAAATAGGTTTCTCCAGTGAATGCTTTGGGTTTAAGTTGACGAATTTAGATTGTTTTTTACTTTGCCACTAAACAAAAATGGCAGCACTTTGATGGTAGAAGATAAGTGTTGATCAGTTCGTCAGTTTATCAGTTAGTCTTAAAAAAGATTTTCTGTTGATTTATCTCACTTATTCCTTCAAATACTGTATGCAAGTCCCAAACAATGCTAAAAAACATACATTTTAAATATTTTGATTGATGACCTCATATAATCTAATTGACAACAGAATAGCGTTCGTCTACTACTATAAATCGTTCACTGAATTTTTGGTTTTTTTTTCAAAAATAAAATATCAATAACTTTTTTTGTAACTTTTTAATAAAAAAAAGGTTTTTTTGTAAAATAGATACAGGAAATAACTTCATATCTTTAAATTGTTGCTTCGAAGGAAGTTGTTTTTTTCTATTTTTAGAAAGTTTATTAGAAATATTTTTACAATTAAGAAAGTTGTATTCATTATGTTTAGTTTTGAAGAACATCTTCTAAATTCATATAAAAAATATTAAATGACAACTAACTCATAAAGAAGATCATTGACCTCTATTTTTGTTAGTGCAAAATAAAACTTAAAGGTATATGTTTTACAACAACATCAGTGGGATAATTAAGCACTCTGAATAAAAATGCATTCTAAAGAGATGATCATTGTTAAAATATATTTGGCTTTTTATTATTTAATCAAAATAAAAGATCAGTAATTATAAAGGTGAATACTTGCACCAGCTAATCATATTAATATTTGCTCTCCTTTTTTTAATATTTATAAAGTTTTCTTTTCGTGGTTTCTTCCGAGATTGGTCGACTATGTTAATGCAACATTTAACTACAGTGTATTAATGATAATAATGAAATTGACGATAACATTTACAATCTTTTTAACAAAATGTTAACATAAAATGTTTGGGTTTTTTTCAATAGAAAAATGATCCATTTTTGAGGACGAAGTGTTTCTACAGAGGTTTGACTTTTAAATCTTACTTTTTGTTCAAATTAAAATTAAAGAAATGAACAAATGATCTTATATTTCTCAGCAATGCAATGCTTTTATCCCGATAGAGAAACTACTCTCATCCCAACCGATTGACCCATCATGTGTTTGGAACCCTTTTCTCTTCGATCCTGGCATCATCCTTGTGGTTAGTTATATCTAATTTATATTTGTATTTTATCAAATATATGACTGTATAAAAAAAAACCAACGCATGCCTGCGCGCGCAAAGCACCTACATGTAAAACAATAACAGCAACGAAAATTTCAACGTTTAGTTTAATCATTTTTGATTCACGGGAGTTGTTTTATTATTTGTAATATACGTTGAATAATAGCATATAGTTGTATTATCATTTAGATTAAATAACAAGATTGGATATTTTTGCTAAACTTTCTTGTAAAATGAGTTTAGCTATATTACTATATTAATCAATTTATATGTTGCAAAATCATGTTGAATTGAAAATATTGAATTCGCTTACTAGTTTTTGGTGTCGAACAGCAGAAAAATAAGTAGCTGTGCTGCAGTTTTTACTGGTCAACATCTTGGATTTTTCTTTTCTTTCTTTTTTTTTTTTTAGAAAAAAATCAAACTTTTAAGGGACATATCGACAATGATCGATGAATATTCAGACCTGGAACACATCAATGTTTGGCCATGTAGGCTAGAGATAAAGATTTCTTACGAAAACCTTTTGCGTTTCTACAGAGAACAACCTAGCAGCATCGACTTTATCAACAGAGAGCGATTCAATTATTTTATTCAAAGCGGTTGGAAGCTATTAGAAAAGGTAAAGATATGCCATATTCTATATCAAAATACTTTTAAAAAGTCATATGTTGAAATAATTGTCCTATAAACACGTGACTATTCAGCCATTCAGTAACAAATATGGAAAGTTTGTTTGCTATTTTAGAACCACACTCAGTTAGTTTGCCGAATGTGTCAAAATAGTAAGTACTAATTCTTAGATTCTTAGTCTGCATATTCATGATTTTTTTTATTTTATTCCCAATGAAACTCTTTACTTTAAATGAAATACGGTTTTTATTATCCTTTCTTTCACATTTTTTCACTCTCAATTCAACTATATGAAAACTAGCTGCTTGCTTTAACATTGTTTACAAAAAAATTATAATAAAAACTCAAAACAAAGAAATATTGCAAAAATAATATATATATGATTGTATGTAGGTAAATAAGTAAAATATAAAGGTAAATGTTATTATTATGATTTGTATGAGTAATCACAGTGCCGCCTTAAAGGTTTGTTGGATTTCCTATTTCAAACAAGTAAACATGAAAGTTTAAAGAGAGCTGGATGGTTCTGACAATTTTTATGACAAATTCTATATGAAAGTGTTTGAATTTTTCTCTTATTTATCATTGGTTTTTGGCCAAATAATCATGTCAAAATTTAATGCAGAGATAATAATTAATTCGTTAACCACCTAGTCTCCTGAATTATAAAAAAAAAAATATAACCGTGTAGTTTAAAACAACGGCCGAAGTTCACTCTATACTTGTTAAGTGTAAATTACAACAAAACTATTTTAAGGGAGTATCATGTTAACTGATAGCTTAGGTTGGTCCATATTGTAGATACCTTTTCGTAGTTTATGACGACATGTTGAATTTGTCTCAACTTCATGTTAACAACAAATATGATAAAAACGAGTAGGACATAACATTCATTTTGTGAATTAATAATTCTCAGAAAAATTCTTTGCGAGATATATATATAATTTAAAAAACACTAAAACTGAAATGTCAGTAGCTATGCATTTTAGTTTTATCAGATTTTGATCAAGTCATGTTAACAGTTTAATTTGTGTAAATCCTTACTTTTTTTAGCTCACCTGAGCTGAAAGCTCAAGTGAGCTATTCTGATCACATTTTGTCCGTCGTCCGTCTGTCCGTCTGTCTGTCTGTCCGTCTGTAAACTTTTTACATTTTGAACTTCTTCTCTAAAACCGCTTATCCAATTTCAACCAAATTTGGCACAAAGCATCCTTATGGGAGGGCAAATATAAATTGCAAAAATAAAAGTCAGATCTGTATTCAAAGCGGAGAAAACCTTGAAACTGTAGAAAAAGGGGGGTGCATTTTTAAAAATCTTCTTCTCAAGAACTACTGATTCCATTTCAACGTAGTTTAGCATAAATTATCCTTATGGGAAGGAACATATAAATTGCAAAAATTAAGTGCTAATTCTGTTTCAAATCTGAGTTATTACGAAAATAATAATAAAGGAAAGGCGTGTTTCAGCTTCGGGCTCGGCATCCGGTAAAATGGGTAGGCAAGACTTGGCCTGGGCAAAACAAAGATTGGCAGTTATTAATCTGCCAATATCATTAAAATTTCAGGATATTTGATGGACCAGTATATTTGTATTCGCTGTAAATATTGCTGCAAAATAATGCGTATTTGGTATTGACGATTGTCGATCTGCTTTGGCTTTTATTTTGCCACGGCCCGGGTTTGCATACCCATTTTACCAAGACTCGTATTCCATACTTCTAAAACGAGGTTCTTTGTTTAAAGCAGCCATGCCATTATACAAAAAAGGGTCGATCTGACTATGATGAATTTGCTTGTTGTGCAACAGTTCGCGTATGAAGGGAAATTTTTGAAACATGCAAAATAATTTGTTGCCGATTTTGTGAAGTAAATTGAGGCTAAATATTTCAATGCGTTGACAGTTTTCACACATGACGTTGGTTTTAGCTTGTTCTGATTTTCGTTTCGTTTTCATTATTTCTGCTTTGTAACCTGGGAACTATCGTCTGTATTTCGTGATTTTTACGTATCAAATAAAACAGAGACTTCGGTAAATCAAACATTTAACTGTTTACCTGCGCAAATTAAGCAAAATCTGATGTATCAAAAAAGTACTGAAATACAATTCATTATATCGGTAATTCGATCGGCATTATCTTTTGCGTAATGGTAGGTTATGCAATAGGTTTTGTTGCGATGCTCAGCATTTTCTCGAGTTTATTCAGTTTAAATAGAGTTTGATATCGCTGACGGAAATATGTAGGTATATACATGTATATATATGATTCATTTCGAAAAAATAAATTGTGTTCTTTATTTGTTATAGTGAATGTTTCTTGTGTTTAATTGTTTTAAATTTCTATTTACTAACCATATTTGAGTGTTAAGCTTCAAATTATAAGCAAGATACAGAGATTTGCTCACAATTCTATGTTTGTACACAGATCTTAAAAACTAAAGATTAAAAAAGTAAAAAATTTGTCAATATTTATTAAGAAAATTTTCAAAGTCTGTTCTTCCAGAAACCAACTTTAACATCTTATTGTATTGTAAACTTAACCTTTTTTCGTCATTATTACTCCTACTGTACATGTGATCCTTCACTGTGTTTGTGTACATTTGTATAAACTGATTTTGAACCTCAAATACCAGTGAACTGGTCTTGAGTGAATAAAAGAATATAAAATCTTAGGCCATTCTTTTTTCCATTTTAAATGCTGAATAGGAAATACCAAGTTAAAAATCATAAGCTGAATGTAATAAATTCATGTGAACAAAATATGACTCAAACCTAGGCGAACTGTGAGCTCTGTATCTTGCTCATAATTTTACGATTGACGCTGAAATTTTGGTTGAAAATTAGAAATTCTCTATGAATTAGAGTATGTTAAATACTTGTACAAACAAAATAAAAGAATGATATTTTGTATATACCTACTCTCTGGGGCCCCCTCTTTATACGATAAATAATGTGAAATCTACATCAATTTTGATAGTTTTTCAGACACGAGTAATTGAAAACGACATCTTTAAAACAGTTTCCATATTTCTGACACATTTCTGTTGCGGGGATAAAGTAATTATCGCTATTCCTAAGAATATCACAGCGGAAAATTATCTTGGTTTGTACGCGAAGTAAATAACAGTCATTTAATTATAATGGAGAAGACAAATAAATTTTTTTAATGTTTTTAATTTGAGGAATTGAGCACATTGAGGTACAATTTTCTTCTTCACATCTATACATGTAGGATTTTTTAAATAAAAAACAATAACTATTATATATTTTTTAAAATACAATAACTCGTAAGTAGTTGATGAAAAAAAATGTACCTATATGCTCTCGTATATTTTGATCGCTTTACAAAGTGGGGGGGGGGGGGCGGAACGAAAATATAGGGAATTGGAAGTTTACAACTTAACAGTGTACCCCTACCAAATGTTTAGTTTTTAGCTCACCCGAGCCAAAGGCTCAAGTGAGCTTTTCTGATCACAATTTGTCCGTTGTATGTCGTTGTCGTCGTCGTTGTTGTCGTTGTAAACTTTTCACATTTTCATCTTCTTCTCAAGAACCACTGGGCAGATTTCAACCAAATTTGGCACAAAGCACCACTAGGTAAAGGGGATTCAAGTTTGTTCAAATGAAGTGCCACGCCCTCTTTAAAGGGGAGATAATTGAGAATTATTGAAAATTTGTTGGTATTTTTCAAAAATCTTCTTCTCAAAAACTATTCGGCCTGAAAAGCTTAAACTTGGAGGCATCCTCAGGTAGTGTAGATTCAATTTTGTTCAAATCATGGTCCCCGGGGGTAGGGAGGGGCCACAAGAGGGGGGTCAAGTTTTACATAGGAATATATAGAGAAAATCTATAAAAATCTTCTTCTTAAAGACTATTAGGCCAGAAAAGCTCAAATTAAAACGGGAGCATCTTCAGGTAGTGTAGATTCAAGCTTGTTCAAATCATGGTCATCAGGGGTAGGGTGGGGCCACAATTGGGGGATCAAGTTTTACGTAGGAATATATAGAGAAAATCTTTAAAAATCTTCTTCTCAAAAACTTTTAGGCCAGAAAAGCTCAAATCAAAATGGAAGCATCCTCAGGTAGTGTAGATTCAAGTTTGTTCAAATCATGGTCCCCGGGGGTAGGGAGGGGCCACAAGAGGGGGGTCAAGTTTTACATAGGAATATATAGAGAAAATTTATAAAAATCTTCTTCTTAAAGACTATTAGGCCAGAAAAGCTCAAATTAAAATGGGAGCATCTTCAGGTAGTGTAGATTCAAGTTTGTTCAAATCATGGTCCCCGAGGGTAGGGTGGGGCCACAATAGGGGGATCAGGTTTTACATAGGAATACATGTGTATATAGAGAAAATCTTTAAAAATCTTCTTCTCAAAAACTATTAGGCCAGAAAAGCTCAAATTTGATTGGAAGCATCTTCAGGTAGTGTAGATTCAAGTTTGTTCAAATCATGGTCATCAGGGGTAGGGTGGGGCCACAATTGGGGGATCAAGTTTTACGTAGGAATATATAGAGAAAATCTTTAAAAATCTTCTTCTCAAAAAGTTTTAGGCCAGAAAAGCTCAAATCAAAATGGAAGCATCCCCAGGTAGTGTAGATTCAATTTTGTTCAAATCATGGTCCCCGGGGGTAGGGAGGGGCCACAAGAGGGGGGTCAAGTTTTACATGGGAATATATAGAGAAAATTTATAAAAATCTTCTTCTTAAAGACTATTAGGCAAGAAAAGCTCAAATTAAAATGGGAGCATCCTCAGGTAGTGTAGATTCAAGTTTGTTAAAATCATGGTCCCCGAGGGTAGGGTGGGGCCACAATTGGGGGATCAGGTTTTACATAGGAATACATGTGTATATAGAGAAAATCTTTAAAACTCTTCTTCTCAAAAACTATTAGGCCAGAAAAGCTCAAATTTGATTGGAAGCATCTTCAGTAAGTGTAGATTCAAGTTTGTTCAAATCATGGTCATCAGGGGTAGGGTAGGGCCACAATTGGGGGATCAAGTTTTACATAGGAATATATAGAGAAAATTTATAAAAATCTTCTTCTTAAAAACTATTAAGCCAGAAAAGCTCAAATTAAAATGGAAGCATCCTCAGATAGAGTAGATTCAAGTTTGTTCAAATCATGGTCCCCGAGGGTAGGGTGGGGCCACAATAGAGGGATCAGGTTTTACATAGGAATACATGTGTATATAGAGAAAATCTTTAAAAATCTTCTTCTCAAAAACTTTTAGGCCAGAAAAGCTCAAATCAAAATGGAAGCATCCTCAAGTTTGTTCAAATCATGGTCCCCGGGGGTAGGGTGGGGCCACAAGAGGGGGGTCAAGTTTTACATAGGAATATATAGAGAAAATTTATAAAAATCTTCTTCTTAAAAACTATTAAGCCAGAAAAGCTCAAATTAAAATGGAAGCATCCTCAGATAGAGTAGATTCAAGTTTGTTCAAATCATGGTCCCCGGGGGTAGGGTGGGGCCACAATAGGGGGATCATGTTTTACATAGGAGTATATAGAGAAAATCTTTAAAAATCGTCTTCTCAAAAACGTTTAGGCCAGAAAAGCTCAAATCAAAATGGAAGCATCCTCAGGTAGTGTAGATTCAAGTTTGTTCAAATCATGGTCCCCGGGGTAGGGTGGGGCCACAAGAGGGGGATCAAGTTTTACATAGGATAAAACAGAAAATCTTTAAAAATCTTCTTCTCAAAAACTATTAAGCCAGAAAAGCTCAAATCAAAATGGAAGCATCCTCAGATATAGTACATTCAAGTTTGTTCAAATCATGGTCCCCGGGGGTAGGGTGGGGCCACAATAGGGGGATCATGTTTTACATAGGAGTATATAGAGAAAATCTTTAAAAATCTTCTTCTTAAAGACTATTAGGCAAGAAAAGCTCAAATTAAAATGGGAGCATCCTCAGGTAGTGTAGATTCAAGTTTGTTAAAATCATGGTCCCCGAGGGTAGGGTGGGGCCACAATTGGGGGATCAGGTTTTACATAGGAATACATGTGTATATAGAGAAAATCTTTAAAACTCTTCTTCTCAAAAACTATTAGGCCAGAAAAGCTCAAATTTGATTGGAAGCATCTTCAGTAAGTGTAGATTCAAGTTTGTTCAAATCATGGTCATCAGGGGTAGGGTAGGGCCACACTTGGGGGATCAAGTTTTACATAGGAATATATAGAGAAAATTTATAAAAATCTTCTTCTTAAAAACTATTAAGCCAGAAAAGCTCAAATTAAAATGGAAGCATCCTCAGATAGAGTAGATTCAAGTTTGTTCAAATCATGGTCCCCGGGGGTAGGGTGGGGCCACAATTGAGGGATCAGGTTTTACATAGGAATACATGTGTATATAGAGAAAATCTTTAAAACTCTTCTTCTCAAAAACTATTAGGCCAAAAAAGCTCAAATTTGATTGGAAGCATCTTCAGTAAGTGTAGATTCAAGTTTGTTCAAATCATGGTCATCAGGGGTAGGGTAGGGCCACAATTGGGGGATCAAGTTTTACATAGGAATATATAGAGACAATTTATAAAAATCTTCTTCTTAAAGACTATTAGGCCAGAAAAGCTCAAATTAAAATGGGAGCATCTTCAGGTAGTGTAGATTCAAGTTTGTTCAAATCATGGTCCCCGGGGGTAGGGTGGGGCCACAATTGAGGGATCAGGTTTTACATAGGAATACATGTGTATATAGAGAAAATCTTTAAAACTCTTCTTCTCAAAAACTATTAGGCCAAAAAAGCTCAAATTTGATTGGAAGCATCTTCAGTAAGTGTAGATTCAAGTTTGTTCAAATCATGGTCATCAGGGGTAGGGTAGGGCCACAATTGGGGGATCAAGTTTTACATAGGAATATATAGAGAAAATTTATAAAAATCTTCTTCTTAAAAACTATTAAGCCAGAAAAGCTCAAATTAAAATGGAAGCATCCTCAGATAGAGTAGATTCAAGTTTGTTCAAATCATGGTCCCCGGGGGTAGGGTGGGGCCACAATAGGGGGATCATGTTTTACATAGGAGTATATAGAGAAAATCTTTAAAAATCGTCTTCTCAAAAACGTTTAGGCCAGAAAAGCTCAAATCAAAATGGAAGCATCCTCAGGTAGTGTAGATTCAAGTTTGTTCAAATCATGGTCCCCGGGGTAGGGTGGGGCCACAAGAGGGGGATCAAGTTTTACATAGGATAAAACAGAAAATCTTTAAAAATCTTCTTCTCAAAAACTATTAAGCCAGAAAAGCTCAAATCAAAATGGAAGCATCCTCAGATATAGTACATTCAAGTTTGTTCAAATCATGGTCCCCGGGGGTAGGGTGGGGCCACAATAGGGGGATCATGTTTTACATAGGAGTATATAGAGAAAATCTTTAAAAATCTTCTTCTTAAAGACTATTAGGCAAGAAAAGCTCAAATTAAAATGGGAGCATCCTCAGGTAGTGTAGATTCAAGTTTGTTAAAATCATGGTCCCCGAGGGTAGGGTGGGGCCACAATTGGGGGATCAGGTTTTACATAGGAATACATGTGTATATAGAGAAAATCTTTAAAACTCTTCTTCTCAAAAACTATTAGGCCAGAAAAGCTCAAATTTGATTGGAAGCATCTTCAGTAAGTGTAGATTCAAGTTTGTTCAAATCATGGTCATCAGGGGTAGGGTAGGGCCACACTTGGGGGATCAAGTTTTACATAGGAATATATAGAGAAAATTTATAAAAATCTTCTTCTTAAAAACTATTAAGCCAGAAAAGCTCAAATTAAAATGGAAGCATCCTCAGATAGAGTAGATTCAAGTTTGTTCAAATCATGGTCCCCGGGGGTAGGGTGGGGCCACAATTGAGGGATCAGGTTTTACATAGGAATACATGTGTATATAGAGAAAATCTTTAAAACTCTTCTTCTCAAAAACTATTAGGCCAAAAAAGCTCAAATTTGATTGGAAGCATCTTCAGTAAGTGTAGATTCAAGTTTGTTCAAATCATGGTCATCAGGGGTAGGGTAGGGCCACAATTGGGGGATCAAGTTTTACATAGGAATATATAGAGACAATTTATAAAAATCTTCTTCTTAAAGACTATTAGGCCAGAAAAGCTCAAATTAAAATGGGAGCATCTTCAGGTAGTGTAGATTCAAGTTTGTTCAAATCATGGTCCCCGAGGGTAGGGTGGGGCCACAATAGAGGGATCAGGTTTTACATAGGAATACATGTGTATATAGAGAAAATCTTTAAAAATCTTCTTCTCAAAAACTTTTAGGCCAGAAAAGCTCAAATCAAAATGGAAGCATCCTCAAGTTTGTTCAAATCATGGTCCCCGGGGGTAGGGTGGGGCCACAAGAGGGAGGTCAAGTTTTACATAGGAATATATAGAGAAAATTTATAAAAATCTTTTTCTTAAAAACTATTAAGCCAGAAAAGCTCAAATTAAAATGGAAGCATCCTCAGATAGAGTAGATTCAAGTTTGTTCAAATCATGGTCCCCGGGGGTAGGGTGGGGCCACAATAGGGGGATCATGTTTTACATAGGAGTATATAGAGAAAATCTTTAAAAATCGTCTTCTCAAAAACGTTTAGGCCAGAAAAGCTCAAATCAAAATGGAAGCATCCTCAGGTAGTGTAGATTCAAGTTTGTTCAAATCATGGTCCCCGGGGGTAGGGTGGGGCCACAAGAGGGGGATCAAGTTTTACATAGGATAAAACAGAAAATCTTTAAAAATCTTCTTCTCAAAAACTATTAAGCCAGAAAAGCTCAAATCAAAATGGAAGCATCCTCAGATATAGTACATTCAAGTTTGTTCAAATCATGGTCCCCGGGGGTAGGGTGGGGCCACAATAGGGGGATCTTGTTTTACATAGGAATATATAGAGAAAATCTATAAAAATCTTCTTCTTAAAGACTATTAGGCCAGAAAAGCTCAAATTAAAATGGGAGCATCTTCAGGTAGTGTAGATTCAAGCTTGTTCAAATCATGGTCATCAGGGGTAGGGTGGGGCCACAATTGGGGGATCAAGTTTTACGTAGGAATATATAGAGAAAATCTTTAAAAATCTTCTTCTCAAAAACTTTTAGGCCAGAAAAGCTCAAATCAAAATGGAAGCATCCTCAGGTAGTGTAGATTCAAGTTTGTTCAAATCATGGTCCCCGGGGGTAGGGAGGGGCCACAAGAGGGGGGTCAAGTTTTACATAGGAATATATAGAGAAAATTTATAAAAATCTTCTTCTTAAAGACTATTAGGCCAGAAAAGCTCAAATTAAAATGGGAGCATCTTCAGGTAGTGTAGATTCAAGTTTGTTCAAATCATGGTCCCCGAGGGTAGGGTTGGGCCACAATAGGGGGATCAGGTTTTACATAGGAATACATGTGTATATAGAGAAAATCTTTAAAAATCTTCTTCTCAAAAACTATTAGGCCAGAAAAGCTCAAATTTGATTGGAAGCATCTTCAGGTAGTGTAGATTCAAGTTTGTTCAAATCATGGTCATCAGGGGTAGGGTGGGGCCACAATTGGGGGATCAAGTTTTACGTAGGAATATATAGAGAAAATCTTTAAAAATCTTCTTCTCAAAAACTTTTAGGCCAGAAAAGCTCAAATCAAAATGGAAGCATCCTCAGGTAGTGTAGATTCAAGTTTGTTCAAATCATGGTCCCCGGGGGTAGGGAGGGGCCACAAGAGGGGGGTCAAGTTTTACATAGGAATATATAGAGAACATTTATAAAAATCTTCTTCTTAAAGACTATTAGGCAAGAAAAGCTCAAATTAAAATGGGAGCATCCTCAGGAAGTGTAGATTCAAGTTTGTTAAAATCATGGTCCCCGAGGGTAGGGTGGGGCCACAATTGGGGGATCAGGTTTTACATAGGAATACATGTGTATATAGAGAAAATCTTTAAAACTCTTCTTCTCAAAAACTATTAGGCCAGAAAAGCTCAAATTTGATTGGAAGCATCTTCAGTAAGTGTAGATTCAAGTTTGTTCAAATCATGGTCATCAGGGGTAGGGTAGGGCCACAACTGGGGGATCAAGTTTTACATAGGAATATATAGAGAAAATTTATAAAAATCTTCTTCTTAAAAACTATTAAGCCAGAAAAGCTCAAATTAAAATGGAAGCATCCTCAGATAGAGTAGATTCAAGTTTGTTCAAATCATGGTCCCCGGGGGTAGGGTGGGGCCACAATTGGGGGATCAGGTTTTACATAGGAATACATGTGTATATAGAGAAAATCTTTAAAACTCTTCTTCTCAAAAACTATTAGGCCAGAAAAGCTCAAATTTGATTGGAAGCATCTTCAGTAAGTGTAGATTCAAGTTTGTTCAAATCATGGTCATCAGGGGTAGGGTAGGGCCACAATTGGGGGATCAAGTTTTACATAGGAATATATAGAGACAATTTATAAAAATCTTCTTCTTAAAGACTATTAGGCCAGAAAAGCTCAAATTAAAAAGGGAGCATCTTCAGGTAGTATAGATTCAAGTTTGTTCAAATCATGGTCCCCGAGGGTAGGGTGGGGCCACAATAGAGGGATCAGGTTTTACATAGGAATACATGTGTATATAGAGAAAATCTTTAAAAATCTTCTTCTCAAAAACGTTTAGGCCAGAAAAGCTCAAATCAAAATGGAAGCATCCTCAGGTAGTGTAGATTCAAGTTTGTTCAAATCATGGTCCCCGGGGGTAGGGTGGGGCCACAAGAGGGGGGTCAAGTTTTACATAGGATAAAACAGAAAATCTTTAAAAATCTTCTTCTCAAAAACTATTAAGCCAGAAAAGCTCAAATCAAAATGGAAGCATCCTCAGATATAGTACATTCAAGTTTGTTCAAATCATGGTCCCCGGGGGTAGGGTGGGGCCACAATAGGGGGATCTTGTTTTACATAGGAATATATAGAGAAAATCTTTAAAAATCTTCTTCTCAAAAACTATTAGGCCAGAAAAGCTCAAATCAAAATGGAAGCATCCTCAGGTAGTGTAGATTCAAGTTTGTTCGAATCATGGTCCCCGAGGGTAGGGTGGGGCCACAATTGGAGGATCAAGTTTTACATAGGAATATATAGAGAAAATCTTTTAAAATCTTCTTCTCAAAAACTATTAGGCCAGGAAAAGCTCAAGTTTGAGTGGAAGCATCCTCAGATAGTGTAGATTCAAGTTTGTTCAAATCATGGTCCCCGGGGGTAGGGTGGGGCCACAATTGGGGGATCAAGTCTTACATAGGAATATATAGAGAAAATCTTTAAAAATATTCTGGGATTTTTTTGGTCCAAAACTCAGTACTTAGTGTGAAAGCACAGGTTATGCAGATTTATGTTTGATGAAACCATGATTTCCTAGAGAAAAGTGGGGCCATGAAATGGGAGGGGGTATATAGGAATAGAGAAAAATCTTCTTACAGTTACAACAACAAAAGGGGCTTGGTATTTACCAAAAAATAAGAGGTGGATAAAATTGGCAGATTTTCAGATTTTTTTTAGCAAGATCTATTGTACTTAGTTGTCAGGATATTTTGATACTGTAATGCTAATTTGATCAGAGTTAAGGCAATTGTTGCTCAGGTGAGCGGTGTGGCCCCTGGGCCTCTTGTTCTTAAAGTCAGTCGCAGTTTTGATCAACTCCCAAAAACAAAGTCATTGGAACTATCAAAGCTTTGGGCTGATGCACTGGAGAAGGACGGACACATAGAACTGGCCATCAAAAAAGCACAAGAGGCAAATGACAAAGTAAAATTCATGCTCTTTCTGGCGTTTTATGGCAACCAATTTTTTTAAATCAATAGTTAATGCACATGCAGGTATGCTATGTGTTATAAAAAAAGGTGACATACTGTAACATCATTTAAATTCGTGAGTGGCCAATTTTCGCGGATTGTGGATTTTTTTGCTTATTCGTGGGGATGTAATTTCATGGATGCGCCGGTTTTCAGTTTCAGTAAGAAAGATAACTCTTTCTAAATTTGTTTTCGTTGAGGATGTAAATTCGTGAGGGTCCACGGAAATTGAGCCACCACGAATTCTAATGATTCTACAGTATTTATTGCGTGTGTTTGTTTATTAATGTAGTTGCTCATTAAATTGGTCAAACTTAATAAAAAATGTCTATATTAGGTAACTAATTTTACTGTGAGAGTTTTGCGAAAGCATCATTTAACAAAAAAGCATAGATTGATTTAAATTCCGATGATTGAAAACATGGTTGTGGTCGTCATTTTTGTCAGGAAATTTTGAAGCGTCATTTTACAATTTTGATTTATTTCATTTTAATGTTTATATATATATATATATATATATATATATATATATATATATATATATATATATATATATAAACGCAAAACTGTGTCTAACTTTTATATTAACCTGGGTACGAGAGAAATCACTTTCCAAAGCTTTGCTACTCCACTGAGATTGATCCTAAAGAATAAAAATTATATCACGGTTACACTTAATGAAGCTGTCAGCAACTTTCTTTGATTTATAGGATTTGGTGGCAAGACTGAATCAAAAACTGGAAGATTTAAAAGGTGACAGTGAACCAGATGAGGAGTGGATCAGGGGTACTTTAGCAGAACACGTTACTCAGGTAGTTAAATGTTATGTTGTACAGTAAATGCACAACAAACATGGATATATATGAACTTATTCAATGCGGATATTTATATTTTTCTTGTAGTCACTAGGACAGGCCAAAGAAAGGGAGAAATCGCCAAAAAAGAAAAGGAGAAGTAGACGTTAGTCGTGCTTTTATCACATTGAGCTATTGTATCTAGATGTTATTATAGTAAACTTTTTTCGCATAAAATTTGATAATCTCTTGATTTGTTTGAACTTAGCAAAATGGAAACATAATGAAGAACATCTTGATCAATCCACCACTGTTCATTCTGTAATTGCTGATGTCACCAGTCACATTACAAATTGGAAAGATGTTACTGAATTTGATTTACCCGTTTATAAACCAAGAAGAAAACGAAAGCCATGTCAATTAAAAAGTCAACAGCTCAAACAAGATCAACCTCTCTTAAGGTCAAAGGTTGCTAGATCGATTAACAAAAAAGCACCAAGTACTGAAGATAAATTCGACCAACTACCATCTGATTTACCAGCGGGATACAGTTCTGGGGATGAGTCTTCTGATGACGATGATATTTTTTCAATGGACGAAGATGAGCAAAATCTTTTCAAACCACTGGATGGCAAAACATTTTACGAAGATTCTTGCAAAGTTTACAACACACAGGAGCAATCACAAAATATCGACGATTGCCTGTTGACAAACGGTCTAGATTTATCCGACGAGTGTGTATCGGGAATGGCATTCAAAGCTAAGAGTATATACGACGAAATGCGTAGTCCAGATGAATGCATGGATCTGTGTAAAAATTTTCCTGAAAGATACAAACTGTGTAGAATCGAAATTTTCAATTCACATAAAGCAGTTTGTCGAACTGTAAATGATAACATTGAAATTGAAATTTCAGGAAGATCAAAATGCGGAAAGGTGTTTAATCAAGACGAAGTTGTAGTTGAAATATTTGAATATAGAAAACAGTTACACAAGACACAAAGTCAATCTGCTGAAGATAATAAGGTTTACGGAAAAGTCATTGGCCAAATCAAAACAAATGAAAATCGGCCTAAACATCCCGTTCTGGTTTGCACTCTCGATCATTTTTGCATGTATCACATGAAGCCATTATGCAAAACTGTTCCAAAAATATATATCCTGAGCAAAAAGCGCGATAAAGAGTCTCAAGTTGAAATATATGAATATACAAAACAAACAAAAAAACTTACTTTTGATCGATTAAAAACGATAGACCAATCCAAACGTGGGGAGTACTTATTTCTCGTGTGTTTTATCTCATGGAATGGGATGTATCCTCTCGGAGCTGTAATTGGTGTCTTTGATGGAAAGAGGGATATTCAAACGTCCATCAGGCTTGTTTGTCTTCGGAATAACGTGTCTGTTTTGTATAAAGAAAACACAGTTCGGGAAACAGAAAAAATATTATCATCGCAAATGCCAGGCCAAAATGATGAACAAAATAGAGAAGATTATTCCAACAGTTTAAATGTGTTTACCATTGATGGAAATGATACAAAAGATTTAGATGATGCAATTAGCGTGCAGATAATTTCAGAAAACGAATTTGAAGTAGGTGTTCATATATCTGACGTCAGTAGTTATATCAAGAAGGATGACCCTATCGATGTGGAAGCGAAAGAGAGGTCAACAACATATTATCCAGGTGAAGGATGTCCACCATACCACATGCTTCCTGAGCCCATAGGAACGGATATGTGTAGTCTCCTTCCTGGTCAAAAACGAAAGGCTTTGTCAATTTTTTATAGAATTGACATTCTTGGAAAAATTTTGGATTACAAAATAAGACCTACTCTCATCAAGTCCCGAACGCGCCTCACCTATCGCAAAGCCCAAGAAATATTATCATCAGAGGATGAAAACATCGATCTAAGAAAAGAATTATGTTATCTACGAGATATTTCTAGAATATTACGATCAGAGCGCCTTGGAAACAAAGTTTTTTCGTTTCCGTTTGAACCACTCAGTGCCAGCAGCAAATCATATTTTCAGTCTCTTGATGCACATCATATCATCGAAGAACTTATGATCCTTGTAAACAAAACGGTTGGACAAGACTTAATTAAGACGTTTCCGGATTGTATTCCACTTCGCGTTCAGCCTGCGCCATCTGCATGCAAAATTCGGGAATGGTTACAACAATATCCTGTTATTGGCCATTTTGTCCTTTCCCTTCAGCAACAAAATCTACCAACAGATGACACTTTGGCATTGGAAAATGTTCTTGCCGGTCAAATTTCTAAGCAGCTACCAATTCAAAAATACGTATGGAAGAAAATCGAAACAGATTTTAAAACAGAAGAATATGAAAATGTTGAAAGATGGATTGGTACCGATCAGTATCATCCACAGCAAGCAATGGCTTATGACTCTTGGATATCTTTTCAAGAAACGTCATCATATCAATGTTCAGGAGCGTCTCACGACAAAACCCACTATTCTTTGGGTATTTATCCGTACCTCAATTTTACATCTCCAATTCGGCGTTATGCTGATTTGATAGTTAACAGGCTTGTTCATGCCATGATTGATGATGAGAAATCGCCTTACACTAAGAAAGAGATGGAAATGATTTGTAGAAAAATCAATAGTCAATCTCGAACATTTAAAAAACAATGTCGTCTTCTGCATTTAGCACGAAAACTTCAAAACCAACCGATAATGTTTCACAGCCTTTTGAATTCAACAACAGACAATGCTATGTCTTTGTGCTTTCCAGGATTAAAAGAGTTGTCAAAATCCTCTGGTAAAATTCAATTCAGTTCCCTGAAGTTGAAGTCAAAACCGTATTTCGAAGAGAACAAGAATACAGATGTGTTGTTCACCTTATCTTGGATACAACGTTTATATTCTCCCTATGCATATGCATCTTTTCCAGGGGGTACAGTCTCTAGAAGAGAACCAGTAAAATTAGATCCCCACCAAAAAGTCATTTTCCTTTCTATCGAAAAGTGGAAAAAAATATTGGATCATTTGGTCAATAGAAACATCAAATTTTTAGATAGAGACATATTTGAGAAAGAAACTCTCGTCAAATGTCGCGAATGTGTAGGAACACACACTGATGTGACATCTGAATCAAAAGATGGCATCATAAAAAAATTGCAATCGGAGTTTAGTTTGACATTTAGTAAAGGTCAAATAATTTCAGTACAGATAGGGTGTGAAAAGAAAGGAGGGTTACCAGTACCAGAAATTCAAATGTTAGAATTGACGAACAACGTCAAATGTTGTATTCAACACATGTCAGACCCTGTGAGATGTTTTGCTGTATATTCAAATGTACATGCAGGCAACAGGAGAATGACATCGTCAGACTATATTCAAAGATGGTTAAAGATATTCCGCATGGAATCCGCGACAAATGCCGCAAAATCAACGTCAATTATTATCAATGACTTGCGAGTAAATTTTCAAAATGGAGAGAGATATAGTGGCAGTTTCGTACTGCTAAAACCATTCTGCATGGAAAGAGACATATATATAGAGTATGCTTGGAATGATATAAAAAAAGATGACAAAGAAAGAATTATTTCATTTCAAACAGATTTTTTATGCATTCGTTGTGACATGGTCAACGAAGTTCCATCAAAATCCAAAGCTGGATGTCCCCCAAACGAACGATGGATATGGATTGGTCATGGTGAAACGAAATGTTTTCAGATTGGAAAAGAAAATGAAAATATCAAAGTTCATTTTAATTTGCACAAAGATGCTTGTACGCCCACAGCTTCAATGATCGATCAGTCTGCCAAAGACAAATTGACCTGTACTGTTGAAATACTTCCAATGGCAGATGCTGACAAGTATGTTCCTTAACTTTGAATTTTGATTCAAAAACTTATTTGTTTAATAGTTGTATGAATAATCAAATTTCTTTTTAGACACATAGAAAAGGCTCTTGCTGGATTGGACAAGGCTACACAACTTGCAAGGTCGATAGCCCTTAAAGAAAAACGTCCCAGCCTTGGTACTGTCATTAAAATTAGCACTATTTATGATTTATTCATTAAAAATGACTTATTAGGAGCATTAATTGTAAAATGGTTATTTCAAACGTACTAACTTTAAAAATCCAATGTCGTCTTTAGACGAAACCCACTGCAGATTAGCTCGACAAATAGGCTATGATGTTAAGAGTAAAGATATGCAACCCAACAACGAAAAACAATCAGAAGCTATCAAGAAGGCCCTTGCGTCTAGATTTTCACTCATCCAAGGTCCGCCAGGTTAGTAGAGCTAAAATGATCACTGAGACGTCCAATGGTTTGTTTTAAAAAATTATTTTATTTTATAAACAAAAGTAAATTGTGACTGTACTTAATTTAACAGGAACAGGGAAGACTCTAACTGGAATTAAGCTTATAATGCTGTTTAACCAAATCAATCTCAAGCACCGAGAGGAAGGCGGTGACCACAAACAAGTCGTGTACTGTGGACCCTCGAACAAATCGGTTGATCTGGTAGCAAGTACGTTTCTTGGGACCTATTTACACGATATTTTACGAAAAAATAAAAGATTGGTTTCAGTTCAATTTATTCTTAAAACAGTTTGACAATGAAACGTCAAAACTATTTCTAGTGATCGTTTACTAAAATTAACTGAAAAGAAAGTTTAACCGCTAGTAGTTCAAGTTTTTAATTTTCACTTTAGAATGGATGAAAACACATATTTCCTCCAAGATTTGTCCAAAAATAGTAAGAATGTATGGGAACTCAATGGAAAATATGATATACCCTATACCAAACCGAGAATATATCAATCAGCGTTCTTGTAAAGACAATCTACCTGATTCGGACTTAAATGAGATATCCATTCATACCTTAATACGAAAGAAAGGAAAGCCATATGCTGAGAAGCTAGCAATGTTTGAAAAGCAATTTAAAAATTCACCTGATGACATTGCAACGGAAGATATACTTAAGTACAAGAAGGCTATAAGTATGGCAACACAGGAGGAACTTAAACAGTACGACGTCATCTTTTGTACAACTGCTGCTGCAATAAGTCCAAAATTTTTAAGAGCCACGGATGGAAAAATATTTCAACTGATCATTGACGAGGCAGGAATGTGTACTGAACCAGAAACTCTAGCACCAATCATCGCCACGAAAGCTGACCAAGTTGTCCTGATCGGTGATCACAAACAGCTTCAACCAATCATTCTTTGTCCAGAAGCATCGAATCTCGGTCTTTCAAAATCGCTCTTTGAGCGATATGCTGACAGTGCCGTATTTTTAGACACGCAGTACAGAATGGTTAGTATTTTTTTATATATATTACCAGGTTTAACCGTTTGAATTATAGCTCTTTTATGTCTTTGGTTAGTTGTTTTATACCTACCAAATACCATTACATTTTGAGAATGTTTGTCTGATTTTTAATTATCACGGGCAGATATTTTAAAACACATTTCTTTATGTAAAAGAACCCGAAGATTTGCGAGTTTCCATCGAAGCAGTTTTACAAAGGACAGCTTAAAACTGGTCCATTCGGGAAGTGGACGGTGGAAAAACCGTTGCAAGTTTGGCAAAGACCCGATGTTCCTCTCCTGTTCTGCCATATCGAGGGAGAAGAGGAATGTCTGTCAGTCACCACAGAGGAAGGAAATCAACAGTCACGGAGCAACCGTGCAGAAGTTGATCATGTAGTACGCATTATCAGACACTTATTGCCCTTTAATACCTTTTACTTTCGTTATTGCTGAAGACTATGGGGGATTATACTTTTCTTAGACTTAATTAATGCAATCAAACTGTAATACAATAAACAGTTCTAACAACCGCCTTGTCACGTAAAAAAATAAATCAAACTTACAAAATAAAACAATTAATCAACTTAATAATAGTATATTTATTTTCATCAAGGTGAAAGTGTACGAGTACTTGATGTCTAACGAAAAAATGGATAGGCACCATGTTAAAGTCATGTCTCAGTATAACGCCCAGTGTTTTGCAATAAGAGATGCTCTGAAGAAGAAAAATTTCATCAATTCCAATGTCACTACAGCGGTGTCCAGTCAAGGTAAATTACATATGCGTTATGAATTCTAGTACTGTAGACAATAGGTCTCCTACAATATATATTTTCTTCTTCTGGAAAAAGTAAATGATTATGATTATGACATGATTGTGTCTACAGAGAGCATTTGTTCTATACACTGGGCATTCTGTCTACTGCAATAGTCATTCCGGTTTGTTCTGTAAAAGATTTGCTGTCTATTAGCCATTTGTTTTATTTTACAAAAGATTTTGGTCTCTAACAAAACAGGTATTGTCTGAAATAGTTATTTTGTTACAAAATCAATTTTGTCGTGATGAAAAATATATATACTGTTATCCTACAACCTGAATTATTCACATTGAATAGGAGTCCTCATTAAGTATTGAGTAACTTTTTTATTCATTCAGTCTGTAAAAGATTTTTTTTAATTGTCTGGTTGTTGTTTTCTATAAAAATTCCGTTTTGAAAACTTTAACAGCTGTTTTTATTCGAAGGTGGAGAGTGGGACTACGTTATCTTTAGCGCTGTAAGATCACTTCCGAAGTTTAGGATCGAATCAAACCGCAACAAAGGCTGGTGCAAGAAAAATCTAGGATTTATTACAGACGCACATCAGATCAATGTTGTTTTGACTCGCGCAAGGAAGGGAATAATTATCATCGGTAAAAAGAAACTGGAGACATCTTTAGAAGATATTTCTTTTCTATGATTAATAGTTTATCATGCAATCCTCTTGTAATTCCTTTGCTGAATATTGTTAAATGTCTGGTATATTTTTTAAAATGTTTTACAATAGATTTTGGTCTCTAACAAAACTGCTTTTGTCTGAAATCGTTATTCTGTAACAAAACATTTTTGTCGCAGTAAAAAAAAATATATACTATAGCATGATTTGATATTAATACATGTATTATATTTTGATGTATATTTTTATTACTCTCAAGTATTTTTCATCCTATGACTAAAATTCAAAAATTGAAATCAATTTTTTTTTCAGGAAACAAAAACTTACTACAATGCGACGAAACTTGGGAGGCACTCATAAAACACTACACCAGACTGGATTGTGTGGTAAACGCCGAGGATCAAGACCTCACCCCACTAGAGCGACCAGGGAAAAGATACTGAAAAAACAATGCTAGCCTATAGATACTGTTTCATATACACTGTACTTACAAAACGGGAGAAATTGCCTGAAGAGATGATTCATTAGCTATTGCCTTCCTGTGTAAATTGTGTTACGTTAAAAAAAAGTTGACCCTACAGAATTAGTACTCTAAATTTATAAAATATGTAAATAGAATAAGTTTTACTAGAACACATTATATAACGAAACTTGTATTTTCATAGATTTTTACAATTTTAATATACACCTCCATTTATTTTGTGTATGTGATAAGTTGTCTTTTTGATTGTTTTAAATATTGATCACGTTTGTTTTAGTTTTTTTACCGTTTGTTACAGCTACTGTAAAACTGGCACTTGCACCATTCTCTAGATGGACATATTTTGGAATGAGCAAAATATTTATTTATTTGGATATCTAACTCTATATGTATTTGTTTCTATAATAATAGAAAAATGTTACTGTGGTTTCATCAATATCCGTTGAATACCAATTTTCGTGGATTTCGTTATTAAGTTGATCCACAAAATTAAGTGTTGATTGAAGAGTAATTTCTATTAACATTTTGTATTGTATTGATAGGGTCATTGGCCACGAATTTACGTATCCTTGAAACTGTGATTTTCATTTTATCCACGAAAATTGATACCCTTGAATATTAACGAAACCACAGTATTACATGTCCATATCTTGAATCATTGATGCACGTCATGTTTGGATTTTAAAACATGTCTTATCTTAATTATATCACTGTTATATCGATGTTACAGATGTGAAATGTTGCAACTTTTTTCAGAAATGTTAATGATTTAATGACAAAACCATCATGATGTAATTCTTATGTAACTGTTCATTGACCTATCTGACGCAAGTGGTTATCCTTTTATCATTGTTTAAGTTTGTTTTTCAATAATCATAATTCATTGGCATATATATTTGCAATACCTTTGTTGATTTTTGTACTGAAATTAATGTTAGTACTCTAATAGTCATGAATGTTTCGTAATCTACAAAATGGATGCTTTCAAACTAATGATGTTTTTTACTAGAGCAAGAAAGGGGATTATCATCATCGGTAAGAAAAAAGGAGACATTCATTTTAAAGTAAATACCATATATTATAATTTGTCAATTGTCAAAACGTCATTTTTTTTAAACTTCATATTGAAAATTAGTAAAAGACACGTAAATTTACTTCTTCAGAAAACGAAGCTATCTACAATGCGACAAAACTTTGGAAGCACTCATAGAGAAATACACCAGACTGGGCTATATGATTGTCGCCGACACTCAAAACCTCACCCCACCCAAGCCAGCCTCTTTGGTATTGGTTCACTGACAAAACAGAACAAAACTGAGCAAGTGGTTTATTGGCTATTTCTTTCTGGTGTTTACTGTTTATCGTTTTAAAAATATTTCATATGTACAATATGTATTACAAGTAATCTTTTATGAACAAGTTGATCATATATCTAAACAAGTATTTTATTGTTAAACTTGTTTTGTTTTTTTTTTTTTACAATTATGATAAATACATCCATTTATTGCTGCGATACTTTTTGACTGTGATGAATTTTATGTTTAAACTGTTTGAAATTAAAGTATTTATACAAGTTTGTAACGTGTTTTTTTAGCTAACGTTATGTGAATAGCAATCACTGTAGTCAGTATCAGTTTATGATTGTAATAGTTTATACACCAAACTTATATAACAAGACGATATTTTTTCTAAATGCAAAAAAAAAAAAAAAAAAATATTCGTACACTGATGATTCGCTGCATCTAAGTCATGATTTGATTAGTTTGGATTAGCCCTTTCGAAACTTTACTGATTTTTCCGCTTCGGAATTAAGGTCGTAATTTTATTGAATAAGTTACCAGCTCCTGATTTGAACTGTTCCAAAAACTTGATCTTGTCTTAGATATAAAGACTCAGTATTTGAAGCAACCTCTGTTACACACCCATAGGTACATTAATCATAAACGTCTAAATAATGTGGACATCTTTTAAAATGTAAAGGTTATTCAGTTCAAAAATTGTAACCCACATGTAATGTTCGAAATTCAAACCTGTTTTAGCATTCAATCATGTCGTGTACATTAATATCACAAGATGATGTATCAAGGTTTGCTGAAGATTGATCAGTTAAACTGGAATTTGGTCAACATAGGGCACTTGCTTTAAAAACTTTCACCTGTGGTTATAAATATCAAATCTTTTGATTTTGATTCTCAGGCCAAATATAATGCTACAGGCAGCTATCTTATTTTAATTTTTATTGCATTGAATTATTCCCCTTTTCAAAATGACAATACTAATAATCAATGGAGCACGTTACAGCTAATACGGTAGTGCATAGGAACAATTAATCATTTTTTTTTTGGTTTCAAAACCTTAAAAACAGAACTAAAAATCTTAATTGAGTTACTAGATTTTTTTCTTCATAATAAATTCACTAATAACGGACGGAAACACAACAGTAGATCACAGAGTCCTCTTTTGTTCAGCACTAAAGTCCATGTTTACTGGAATGAGTAGCTGGGATTGGGTGTGGATCCGCACCACACACCGATAAACTTCAGCACATCGTTCAGCTCGGGACTGTGAGATACCTGTATAATGCAAGTCAATAGCTGTAAATGTGTTCAACAATTATGCCCTCACTCTCTCACCAGTTATGAACTCTTTTCAATAAGAGCTTTAATTTTGTTACATGTATCAATGCATATAAAACAAACTGCTTACCTTTGCAGCCATGATGAGTTTATTCCAGTCATCCTTGTTGGCTACTTTGCCTGGACTTTTGAATTCCATTGGACTTTTCAACACAGGATATCCTGAATGGAACGAAGACATTCTTATTATAAATGCATAAAACAGTACAACTCAGTTATAGCTAAGTCCTAGGGACCAATGGATTTACTTCATTATATCCGTAATTCGTTATATCCATATAACGAAATCGTAATATTAATTAGAGCAAATTCACTATATACATATTTTCTTTAACCAAACTACAATTTTTGCTAATTTGAGGCTTAGAATGAAAAAATTATTCTTGTGATACCTTTAAAAATCGGATTGTAAATTGAAGAATTCATGCGAAAATAAATTAATTCAAACTATTTTATTAAATGGTTGTGCATTTTTTTAACTGCAAAACAAATTATTAGTAAAGTGTTAAATTTCGTTATTATTCACCTCTACGGGACTCAAAATCAGTTTGCTATATCCGTAAATTCATTATATCCAAATTCATTATAACCGTAAAATTTAACAAAGATTTCTTAAGAATTTTACCAGGGACTCAAAAAAACTTAGCTATATCCGAGATTTCGCTATATCCATCTTCATACTTAACAAGTTTTTCTGAAATAATTCTCATACTAGTTAATGTATGTGCATATACATTATACAATTTTTATTTGAATAACTTATCATTGTGAGAGACTAATAATTATTGGTCCATTTTTATTTTAAATCTGAACCAAATTGCATTGAAAAGATGATGATTTGAAAAACAAAGCTTGAAATTTGTACAGCATTGATTTCATGTTTCCCAAGTACTCAGACAGACTTGTACCTGTGACCACACATGGTTGAGAGCGAATGCCGGTGTCTGGAGCTATCAGGGAGGCCTCGTAACAGTTCCTCTCATCCCTGGGGAGCACCTGCTCCACTTTCTGATCCATGGACACGGCCAACACCCACTCCTTGACTTCCTCATGCTGCTGGTTCTGTGTATACAAACATTAAGGGAAAATACAATTTAATAAAATGAGTGATTTGTGTATACCACATGAATGAAATTGGTGATTCTGTTTAAAACATGTGTGTAGGAATAATTGATACTGTGAATAGAACATCAAAGGAATAAGTGATTTATGTATATTAACAGATGAAAAGCATAATCTATTCCTTGTATAAGCCATCAAATGAATACTGTGGAATCATTTTAATTCGTTGGGGTCAATGTTTGTGGGTTGCCAAAATTTTCCTGGTTCGTGGGGATGTAATTTTGTTGGTAGTGTAATTGGGAAAATTTTAGTAAACATTTAACAAATGATTGTGTATAGGTTTGTGGGGATCTTATTTCATCGGCAAGGCTTATCCAAAAAAGCCACAAACATTGCTCCCCCACGAACAATGTTGATTCCACAGTAAGTGATTGTCCTACCATAAAAACATTAAAATGATTCAAGAACAATTTACCACCAAACCATATGACTCATAGTTAAATAGAACAAATAAGAACATTAAAATAATTCAAGATTAATTTACCACATAACAAATGACTCACAGTTAAATACGGCTTTTCTGGTAGAGGGATTTCAAATGGAATGTCTGTATCCTGGAAATCACTGTGATCTAACATGTCCAGAGACCCTTCCTCTATAGCCTACAAACAGCACATGAAGTATAGCATAAACAACTGCATGCTCTTGAGCCTGTTAAGGTTCATAACATTTCTGACAGTTCTAACAATTCTTACCTCAGAGATGTCTAGATATCTGTTCAAGAAAACAAAAGCTGCATTCTCCCATCCAACGCTCTGAAAAATAAATACACGTACAATTAAAATATAAAATAACACAACCACAATCGAGACAATAGTTTACATTCAATGAGAACTAAAAGTCACATCACATCAAGATTTTGTAAATTTAATAACTCCCTATGAACACATGTAAATAATCACCCTGCACATCATTCCTGCCTCGTATAAGGCCTTGTCTGTTGGAATGATGTCGGTGTGCCTCAGTAGGCTGATGGCTATTTTTGTGGCCAATTCTTCTAGGGATTTGTGAGGCTGGAATGCCGATCGGTTAGCGTAATAATGAGCAATCAACAACAGACTCTCAAACTCGGCATGAGGAGGGGTGTTGGCATCTGGGCCCTTACTCATGTTGTCAACCTGGAAAAAGTGTCCATAATACAATCAAAATAATGAATCAAACCACATTTCCAAAGATCAGGCCAAATGGTGGCTGTCATTTTCACAAACAATAACATAAATTGGCAGCTTGTTTGAATCCCACAAAAGATGAAAACACTAATTGCATATTCTTCTTATCTGTGAAATCAACAAAATTAGCTATAGGAGAATAATAAATGTAAATTCTATCTTTGTAAATACCTGGTAATACAAAACATTCAGAATTCTAGAGTACACATAGTAATTACAGAATTTCAACAAAAATTTGTATGAATGGAACTTTGTATTGACAAAACTCTATAATTTTCTAGAAATTTCAGTTCAAAAATTTATGCATCATATATATATTGAAATTGTTATTGTAGCTTACAATCTGAAAAGGTATCTTACCAAGTCAAACATGACATCTCTGAGCTCTCCCCAAGTGTGGTATGCCTCTGGTTTGTCTAAGCCTCTCATGTTTATAACATCACTGAATATCCTCTTGTATATGTTGAAGTTCTGATTGTGAAAAAGTAGATTAACAGCTTGTGTAAACATTTGAAAAATTTATTGTCATAAAATGTAATATGAAATTAGTGTTATTATATGTATAAACTCTTACTTGGGCATTGGCTGGGGCTCCATACTTGACGTAAATATCCAGAGCTTTCCGGATATCCTTGTTCTTTATTAGATGAGTGGCATACAGTGCAGCATACTTATGCAGAACTTTGGCATTCTGATGAAAAGAATGGCATACAGATATACATACATGTACATGTATAAACTTTCACACTCATATCCCACTTCTCTAATACATCAAACAAATTAAACTTGAATGTTTTGTGTTAAAGTTTTATATTTAATATCTCACTTGTTGAGCTGCTGTTTCCAAACATTTCTCCCACTCTCCTTTCTCAATGTACATATCCAAAGCACCCACCACATCAACGCTGGCCAGCTACAGCAAAATCAAAATGTTAATGAATTGTTCATCTTTTGTAATACAAAATACAGAAAGAAATTAATTTATCACAAAGTTCTGTTATTGACCAATTCAACATTTCAATCACTGTTTGTATACCTGCTCTGCCTTTCCTTGGTTTTTGAGTCTTTATACCGCTCATCAACATAGGCCTCCAATCTACAAAAAAGGTCATTTTTCAATAACATGCTCATGGAGTTTTTACTACATATACAAACTATTTCAAGAAATAAACAAAATTTGAATTCTATGTTATTTTTCTGAATTAATGAGGTCTGTTTGCTGATCAACGTGTACCTGGGTTCTAACTCCTTTGCCACTCGCTTGGCCTTGTTCCACTCCTCAGCAGCAATAAACATGTCAATGGCATTCCTAATCAGGTCAACATTCAGATACAGCTCTGCAGCCTGCAGTCAAAAACAAAATCAATTTGTCAAGGTACATGTACTACAAAATGAAACAAATTTGCTTAATAAGACCTAAGAAAATAAATTCATTTAAATTTGTTTAGCTTTAAATTTACCAAATGAATTGTAAAATCAGAAAAAATTACATGGATTCTATAAAACCTTTTTAAGACATTGAGCACATTGTTCAGGCTCTAAGTTGCTGCATTAATGGGAGTACTGACCTGTTCAAACTTCTCGGTCCAGCAATCTCAGCTACTGTCTGAGCTCTTCCTTGTCCCAAGAATTTCACAGCTATATCACCAGCCTACAACGATCAGACATGTATATCGAACAAACTTTCAAAATTTGGTGTAGGTATCTTTTTATACCTTCATACAGCACCTCTCTAGGACGTTGCTATCGTCAGTGAGGTTGGTAGTGACCTTGAGGTAACACACCACTGCCCGGGCATACTCCCCAGAAAACTCCCATTCACGGGCCTGTCGCACCATGGCCTCAATTTCACTGGAAACATTTAGTAACCCAAAAATGATTTCTTTTCTACATTATCAAATTTATTATCTAATTTAACTTTAATGACTTTATATACAATAAAGATCTGCTGTAAATGAATAAAACCTCTGAAAAGCTGTAGGGAAAGAAAATGTGATTGATTGTGAAGGAATATGGATTGGTAATTGTTCATCACAACAAGTTCCAAGCAGCAATTAAGTCCTGATGGTTTTGTTTATTCTGTTGATGGAAAGATTGGTCTGATGGAGATAAAGAACTGAGATGGAGTTGTAGATCTTGCTGCTGTGAGGGGTGTTAGAGGCACTGCAGATCCACACTGTAGATGTATTTGCAAGATGGATATACTCAGGGGTGGTCATGAACATGCATGAAGTGTGATACCATATGTCGCACTTGACTAGCACCAAAAGTAAAAATATTTTATAGGGTCTTCCTTGTCCGATCCATCATTATGTATTCACAAATAGAAGGATTTTGATTAGACATAGCTTGATCACAGTGTCGCATAGGTGAATGTGAAAAGATTTGTATCACATGTGCAGGTCTTAATTAAATGATCAAGACGAGTTGAAACTTGTGAACAATCTACCTTTGCTATAGAGACAAGCACTCGATCGCACTTTCTAAATGGAAAACATAAGAGCACACGACTGTATATTTCCTTCATGAAGATAATGATTAATATAGCTGTTTTAATTGTGACCATTTTAATAACAACTTGGAACATTATGTTGTCATATAGATGAACAGGCTCTTAAAATGAGGGTGTGGTCTACAAATCTATAAGAAATCGGTGTGAACAGCACACCTCTGCTATATATATCGAGATAATGTCTAATTATATATTGAAAAGAAGTAAAAAGTGAAATTGAAATTAATAAACCTTAACGTTCGATTGAAAGGATGAGGCGTTAAAAGGACGTTTTCTTGTCACCTTTTGTTTTACCCCAAGTGGGTCTCCATACATGAACATGTCGTAAGTTTCAAACTGTTAGAATTTTCAAAATATTCTTTTTTAATCATATTTCACACATTAAATCCTCATTAAAATGTAAATGACAAATGAATAGGTAAAATTATGTCATTTACGACATACCGTAGTAGGCGCGAACAGCAACAAAATATGGAGAGCCGAGAGGGAAAGACGAGAGGATCGCTTCGTTTCAAAGCGATGTGAACAGCAGTACAAGATGAAGTTCTATGAAAATGATAACTGAGAGATGAAGAAAGATGGGAAAAACAATCAAAAATATAATCGCCAACACAATTATTTTAGAACTGCAACTAACGAGCGAAATGAGTCAGAGGAAATTCCAATAGAGTAAATCAAGATAGTTTACAACAAAAATGTAAGTCCTTAGTGCCTTTAGACTTAGTATAAATATAATGACAATATTAATGTTTCTGCTACAATATGCTCATAACATAATCTTTTTTTCAAATCCAAGTATTGCATATTTGTGATTTTATAGATCAAATCATAGTCATTGCAACAAGCAGGCGATACATGTGTAAATGGCGGCCCATGCGGTTGAGAAACCAAATTTGAATGTTTATGCAGCAGGGGAATATATATATAAAGTATTATATTAGTACATGCGCGGATCCAGAAAATTTTTCCAGGGTGGTCCGAAGGATAATTGTGTTTGCCAGGGGGGGGGGTCCGAGGCATATTTTCGCGATAATTTTACTATGTAAATTTAATAAATTTTCATTTTCCAGGGGGGGTCGGGACCCCCCCCCCCCGACCCCCCCCCCCCCCCAACCCCCCCTCTAGATCCGCGCATGTTAGTATATAAGTATTATATAAATATATACATGTACGTCCCTGTAAATAAAAATTTGTTGATCTATGATGAAAGAGGACAATATCAAGGCATTCCTCGACAAGAAAAATACTGTAATAGATGTAATGTTAAATCAGTGGATTATGAAAAACATTTTTTTTATTCACATGTGATCATAATAATGCATTGAGAAATACTCTGTACAAGTACTCTGCACTCTGTACAATCTAGCTTATGACTCTTGAAAAAATCTTCAATACGTGGACAATGACCAAAAATGATACTGGCTTATGAAAAATGAAGATTTACAAGTACGTGTACAACTCAGTGATATGATTCTTAAAAGTTGAATATAATGGTTATAGTTATATATACATATATAATGTTATATTATTCCTCATAGTTCACAACTCTCAAAAAAATAATGGCAAGATTTTAGAATTTGCAAAGTGTGCTCTTCGCGATTTTATGCATATATTAATTCCTAGCATTAAATCTGGAATCTACAGTATCTTTCAATCAGTTGTGATTGGATGATTTTTTTTCGAGATAATCCTCTAAACATATTCTAGCCAGTTAATAGTATAAAATAAATTACTGGTCAATTTTTAGGTGAATATTTTTCTGAGAAGCTTAATTTAAATTATAATTGACTGTTTGTCTATTTTCATGTAGAGCTATATTTGACATGTATAGTAAAAAATATACTACAGAGTGTAAGAAATTTAAGCATTGCATGTATGTACTATACTTTTTGCAGCACTAATACAATACAGGTCACAATGAATAATAAATTTGACAAATTAATGATAAATTTGTTACACTATGGCATAGACATTTACCTTTACAATATCATTTTTTCTTTTTAGCTCACCTGAGCTTTCAGCTCAGGTGAGCTTTTCTGATCACATTTTGTCTGTCGTCCGTCTGTCCGTCCGTCTGTCCATAAATTTTTCACATTTTCAACATCTTCCAAAGAACTACTGCGCCAATTACAACCAAACTTCGCACAAATCATCCTCAGGCAAAGGGGATTCAAAGTTGTGAAAATTAAGGGCCACATTCTTTTTCAAGGGGAGATAATTAGAAGTTAATGAAAATCTTTGAGAAATTTTCAAAAATCATCTCAAAAACCATTAACCCAGGAAAGCTGAAACTTGTGTGGCAGTATCAACAGGTAGTGTAGATTCAAAGCTGTGAAAATCATGACCCCCGGGGATAGGGTGGTGCCACAATGGGGAGTGGAAGTTTAACATAAGAATATATTGAGTAAATCTTTAAAACATCTTCTCAGAAATTAATCAGCTAGGAAAGCTGAAACTTATGTCGAAGCATTCTCAGGTGATGTAAATTCATAGTTGTGAAAATCATGATCCCCGGGGGTAGGGTGGGGCCACAATGGGGGATCAATTTTTAACATAGGAATATTTTGAGTAAATCTTTAAAAATCTTCTTCTAAAAACTAATCAACTAGGAAAGCTGAAACTTGTGTGGTAGCATCCTCATGCAAAGTTGTGAAAATCATGATTCCAAGGGGGTATGGTGGGGCAACAATGTTTTAAAAAGGAATATATTGAGTAAATCTTTCAAAATATTCTTCTCAGAAACTAATCACACAGGAAAGCTGAAACTTGTGTGGAAGCATCCTCAAGTAGTGTACATTTAAAGTTGGGAAAATCAAGACCGCCGAGGATAGGGTGGGGCCACAAACGGGGGGGGTCGAAGTTTAACAAATGAATATATTGAGTAAATCTTTAAAAATCTTCTTCTCAGAAACTAATCAGACAGGAGAGCTGAAACTTGTGTGGAAGCATCCTCGAGGAGTGTACATTTACAGTTGGGATAATCAAGACCCCCGAGGATATGGTGGGGCCACAATGGGGGGGGGGGGGGGGGGTCGAAGTTTAACATTGAAATATATAGAGTAAATCTTTAAAAATCTTCTTCTCAAAAACTAATCAGGTTGTGTAAATTCGAAGTTGTAAAAATCACGATCCCAAGGGGTAGGATGGGGCAACATTTGGGGGAGGGGGGTCAACGTTTTACATAGGAATATGTAGAGTAAATCTTTAAAAATCTTCTTCTCAGAAACTAATAGGCCGGGAAATCTGAAACCTGTGTTGAAGCATCATTAGGTAGTTTTAATTCAAATTTGTGAAAATCCTGACCCCCGGGGGTAAGGTGGGGCCACAATGGGGGATCAAATTTTAACAAAGGAATATATTAAGTAAATCTTTAATAATCTTTTTCTCAAAAACTAATCAGCCAGGATAGCTGAAACTTGTGTGGAAGCATCCTCAAGTAGTTTAGATTCAAAGTTGTGAAAATAATGACACCCCCGGGAGTAGGGTAGGGCCACAATGAAGGGGGGGGGGGGTCAAAGTTTTACATAGGAATATGTAGAGTAAATCTTTAAAAATCTTCTTCTCAGAAACTAATCAGCCAGATGATTCTTTATAATTGTTAAGACTTTGGCCACAGGACAATTCTTCGGCCTTACAAGAAGGTTCAGAATTTGATGTAGGTTTATATCCCATATCTAAACAATTGTTAAGGATCTTTTTGAGAATTGCAATACTCGACATGTGATATGACTATAAAATCACCCTGTTAGAAAAGGGACTAATGATTATAAACATAAGAATATCCAGGGGGAAAATGGATTTTGTTTATACAGGATCTACATGTATTATTGTACATTGTCCAGATAGTCTGTATTATGACTCTATTAAGCTGATTTATCTTACCTATTGTTCCTCAGGTGAGCGGTGTGGCCCGATGGCCTCTTGTTTAACGATTAAAATGCAACGAAACACAATATCATTAATTTGTAAATATATATTTTACTTCTTTATTAGTTTTTATATAATTTATCCAATTCAGCTTCATGATCTCTATAAGTAAATTTAAATATGTTTAACATGTTTTGTTTGAATTGGTGTAACTCCCGATGGTGACAGGAAGTAGTCCATTTTTTTTATGTTATGTTATCTTTCACAGTAAATATTATATCAATGATCTATTTCAAAAGAAAGCAATATCTTTCAGATTAATACACGTGTAAAAGAATGGAAGACCGTTTTGTTGTTATAGCAACACGCGTCTAGTTGTTTATATTATTGCATTTTGAAGTTGATTTCATTTTTTTTTAATTCATAATTTTTTCATATGTATACAAACATTTAAATATTATAATTCAAAGCCATTTTTGATTCATCCACTTACACAGTCATGCTCACATTCACCCTGCTTTGGCAGTGGTTGCTTATTTAATAATGGCAAACTATAAAAAAAACTTAAAATTATATTTAATAATAAACAAAGAAGAAACAAAAAATGAAAAATTACTGAATTGTATCAAATATATATGTTTCCATACAAGCCAGTTGTTGGTAAACTTTTGCATATGAAATTTCTGACATGAAATATATTTTTCAACTTTGTATTTGTTATATAGATAAAATAACAGCCCTGATAGACTAGGCGGTATATCTTTTTGAAGACAGCAAAATAAATATTGTTTTGTATACAAAATTATAAAGTTTACAACTTTATTGTCTTTTGACAATGGGAGTACACCCAATAAAATATTTATTTTAAAAAATAATAACATTGAAACCAATTCGTATAGAAGTATATTGGTAAATATGCATGCTTAGGTTGCTCCAAATTGTTGATATTTTTTCACAGCTTATAAAAACATGTTTGCTTGTCTCAACATCACGTTTACAAAAGGAACAGCGGTAAGAAGATACAACATTGATTTTTTTTCAAATAGTAATTTACAGGAAGAATTCTATTAAGTAATCTGTATTGTAACCATTGAATAGACGAGTCATTGGTTGTCTAAAAACATACATTAAAAGCATCATAAACACAAATTTTTACCTCATATTGTACCAATTCTGCATTCCTTTTTATAAACAATGTTTTCATACCAACTCTAATATGATTATTATACCAAATAGGCATACATAAAAAGTTTTCTTCAATACAATTATCATCAAAAGATTTTATAACATAGAGCATTGATTTGAATACATCTTCCAAAAATTATTATTTTTGGGAATGTCACATTCAGTAATAAATGCATCACCAACATCAAGTAACAAGTTGGCAAAGTCTTCACAATCAATGGCCTTCAATATGGAAGCCATTGAGCTATGTCCAACAATTAATCTTTTAATCCATGAACATTATAATGACATAATAAACTAGTTAATATCCAACATTTTTAAACCTCTTTTTTGATATTCTTGAATAACTACTGCACGTTTTATTTATCACATTAGCATTCCAAAAAAAAGTTCAAAAATATCTTTGTTCAATGTGGTGGTTACCTTGATATTTCAGACATAAGAACACGTTGGAAAAAAATAAAATCTTTATACGAGGGTCAATAAAAAAATACGAAGACTTTTGTCATAGCTATGTTACTTAACGTCATATCATTACTAAATTTGGTAGACATAATTAAGCAATAGTTTTTAACAATTTGCAAGAAAAAAGGTTAATGAATAACTCCATTTCTAAGAATTATTTAGAATCTAATCCTGCAAAAATGATTTCAAGGCGCACGGTCAAAATTTGTGTTATGTTATCAATAAACTATATAATGTTGAAAGTAATATCTCTATAAGTTGGGCTTAAAATTAAATAATATTGAAACCTCAAATTAAGTATAGGCATGGTTTTATATGTTCCAAATAATGACGGGATATACTGTTTTGTCGAACAGATATCAGTAACTTAAGAGCATGTCTACGAGAGAACCATGCAAATATGGAAAAAAGCTGTGGCAGCAAGTCTCAAGAATGAACAGAATTTTATCATATATTTAAAGGATACCCATCTAGAGTCAGATATATGATGTTTGTTTTTGCACTGGATGTTTCAATTTCTAGTAACGGCCAGTATTGCATTCTGGTTAATTTGCCTCTAAAATCCAGAAAAGTTAAGAGAAAAAGTGTCAAATTCAGTAATTAATTACAAAATGTAGAAACAACGTTTGAAAAAAATAAGACTATATTCTTAAAGAGGAAGTTCAAATCTTTAATCGTTTCATATTTATTTTCATATTTCTATTTACACCATGAAGTGCCAAAGGTATAAATGTTGGCAGGATGCCAAGAAATGATAATTATACATTTTTGTCAATTTTTCAGAAAGAATTTCTCAGAAAATGGCGCATTATTTTTAGAAATTTTGAGTTAATAAGAAACTGTCTGATGTATTGTTACAAATATATAAAATCCATCTTTGGACTCTCAAGGATTAAAAAGTAATTAATTAACAAAAACATCCCATTTTCAAATAAAATAAAAATCTGTTGGTTTTTAAAATTTTATTTTACAAGCGATTTTAATCCACTGAAGTCAAAATTTGTATTTAAACATGAAAGAAACACCTTATTTTGCTTTTAATTCTAAAAAAAATAGTTGTTTTCATTGTTTCTAATAAAATTCTTATTCATTACATGTGCATTTCATTACTACTGTTAGAATTGTCTCCCCTGTTGCGCTCTTCTGTAGAGAAGGTAAACTATTAGAATGTTGACAAAACTATACAAGTTCAAGTTCAGGCAAAGTATTGAGAAATGCTGTGAGTGTAACTGTTGTTAATATTATATTATGATATTGAATGATATTGATTATAATTGCACAAAAATTGCCCCATCTTGTTAGTGTTATTCACTATATCACATATTGAAGTTTGATGGAAACTTGTATCTAGTCTATAGTCCTATTGCACTCTCCGACGTCACGTTGTGTCAAAGGTCAATCGGGGATAAATTTTACATCCGGGTTCTCCCGCTCTAGTAAACAGTGGAAAATACGCTAGGCTTATCAAGAAGTATATTAAGAAATACTCAATAAATCAATGTCAACGGTATACTTATGTTTGAATATATCGTATTGGTAAGTTTTAAGTGTGCGGATTACGATCATAACAAAATCTACTTGAGTTTCATTCAAGAATATTCTTAATTTAAATCTTTATCATGCTGCTGACAAAATACCGTATCCATCTGATTACATAATCCGAGATCAACAACCTATTTTTTAACAGCTCACACGAAACGCTTTTATACTGAATTAAATTACCAATATATCTTCTAATATATATAATAATATAATAAAAAACTATCGCAATTTAAATTATGATTACAATCAGAAATGCCAGCCTGTCTTTTCTGTGAAAAGGAGGGGGCGTAATTAACAAAAAATATCAGAGATTACCCCAGTTCTTTAAAATACAGTATATTAATCAAGGTAAGAATTTAGACTGTTATTACTGATTCTCATTTGTTTGCAGAGTATTAGAGCTTATGGTGGTAAGAAACCCATTATAACAGTTTTCAGTTTTCTATTCTTTTTTTGTGTGGAAGTTTTCTTTGAACAGTTTGTTGTTTGTGAAAATTTGTTGACAAATATGCCGGGAAGACATTGTTGTGTCAATGGTTGCTACAATGGTGACAACAAGTTAAAAAAATGGAGATCACAATTATGTGTAATACATTCCTGTAATTTTGGAACTGGGAGATGTACATGTGATCCTCCCTTCAAATTATTAACATTTCCCACAGAATCCCAAGACAAATATGCCAGAAATATCTGGATTAGAAACATAAACCGCCAAAGTCAAAGTGGAGAACTTTGGCTTCCAAATAACGATTCCAGAATATGTTCTAATCATTTTGTGGATCTTGGACCTACCCCAAAGAATCCTTACCCAACACTGCATATGGGACACATGGACAGAGTTGTTGTTGGGAGGCAGCCACCAAAGGACAGATGTTTAGAAATTCCTACTAAGAAAAGGAAATCTACATCCAATGACTGTCACAGTGATTCTGATGTGACAAACAATGTTAAAAGTCATTTGATTGACCATGATTATTTGGAATACTGTGATACATGTTTGTACAAGGAAGAAGAGATAAGAAAGTTTAAAGATCAAATAAGAAGTCTCACTTTAGAGTTAAATCATCTTAAAAAGAAAACTTCAGTCAATGTTCAAAATCAGCTCAAATCGCGTGACATGTTGAGTTTGTTGGTCAATGATAGGAAAGTAAAATTCTATACAGGAATCCCTACCAAGTCTGCTTTTAATGCAGTCTACAATGCAATACAACCATCTCTTAAAAATGTTAGATATTGGAAGGGCCCATCCTATCATTGCACTACTCTTAAACATAAAAATTTTCAGAAAAATAGGGCTTGTAGAAAATTAAATCCAAAGGAGGAAATGCTTCTTACATTCATGAAAATCAGACTTGGTCTTTTAGATGAGGATCTTGCTGACAGATTTCAGATATCTCTATCATATGTGTCAAGAATTTTCACAACATGGGTGAAATTGTTGAAAAGGTATCTAAGCTGTTTAGTATTCAATGCTCAAAAAGATGTAGTCAGACATAACCTACCCCCTTCTTTCAGAACTACCAAATACTCACAAGTAAGGCACATTATTGATTGTTCGGAGGTATTTATAGAAAAACCCCAAAATTTAGTGTACCAAAACCAGTGTTGGAGCGATTACAAACATCATCACACTGCAAAATTTTTATTAAGCATAAACCCATCAGGTATGATAAACTTTGTTTCAGAATGCTGGGGTGGGAGGACCAGTGATAAGCATATCACACTTCACTCAGGGTTTATGGATCTTATAGAGCCTTTTGATTGTATTATGGCCGACAAAGGCTTTAGTAATCTATTGCAAGATTTCACCCTTCTTCATGCTACTCTATTGACCCCCCCAGGCAAACATGGGGTCAGTCAAATGCCAGCTAATGATGTTAGGAAAACAAAAGAAATAGCTAATAGAAGGATTTTTGTAGAGCAGGCTATTAGAAGAATGAAGTACTTTCGCATATTGAAGTTTGAAATTCCCCTTACATTGTGCCAACACCTTGATGATATTGTAAGAATAGTTAGTGGGGTGTGTAACATGTATCCACCTCTTCCAAAGTACTGAGAAAACTTACAATAGCTTTTGCCCGAGTAGTCTATCCCTATATTGTCTGGTACTAATAACTCTTCAGTATATTTCGTTTTGGCATTTTGTTATAACATGTTATGAAATGCATTTAATATTCGAAGAGAATGTAAATTAAATTATATGAAATAAAATGAAAAGAAAATGTAAACAATTTATTATTTTCCAAGTCATGCAATGAAATATAGTACATACAATGAACATACTATGAATATCAATGGTAACAATTAGAATATATATGATGTACATAAAATGTACATGTACATATATAAGTACCGGGTTTATTTGCTTCAGATCATTTATTGAGAGAAGCTTAAGAAGAAGATTGAATGCATTTTTTACAATGCCATGATGTCAAACTTTTGACATACTTGTCAGTTATTCCAACACAATGAAAATGATACCAAAGTTTGCACACATCACAATATATGCTACGCTCTTTAAGCTTGGTCACTTCATTCATAACAACCATATTACATTCAGGACAAAAATATGTCTCCCCATCTACATGTACCTTGTTGTCAATTTCCATTGGCTCTGGTGTATGAACATTTAAACTTTCTTGGGTCAAAAGATGTTGCAAAGACCTAGAATGAATCTCTGGTAAAACAAATGAATGATAGAAAAATTCAAGGTTGGATGACATTTCTGAATAAAAATGCTGGTCAAATACAATATTTTCATAAAATGGTCCATTGCATGTATATATGTACAGTATACACCATTTTCGCTTTGTAAGTTCAATCTGGCCCTGAATTTGACCATAATATGCCCCGTGTTTCAATGTAAGTGATTCAGTGTTTTGTAAACAACTTGGCAAATTACATTTGCAAAAAGAAAAACATGTAGAACATTTTGGAATGAGAGGACATTTAAATTCTACTAAACCCTCACCACAGCAAGAACATGATACCAATAAATCGGGGGAAGCTGCTAAATAGGGGTGATCAACATCTAAAAATATACCACATTCCTCAAATGATACATCTTTGTGTTTTTTTCTGTACATTTTCATAAACTCAATTTTAGCAATGGGTTCCATTTCTCGTCCATACTTTAAAGACATCACATTCGGATTAACATGTTTATATCCCATTATACGTGAGAGCAAAGGCTTTATGTCACAGTGTGCAGCGTTTCTCTTATAACTTTCCACTTTTGTATGGACAGCATAGAAATTCGATGCCGTAATCCGTCCTTTCCTCATCTCTGTCCAATTGGGGTTGGATGATTGACCCATGGTGAGGTTGTTAATGGCTTGAACCTCAGTCTCTGTGACGTGTTCTACATTGTCTTTAACCATATTGTCAATATAATAGTTTGAAACATCAAAAGCCATAACATCAGCTGTTTCTTTCTGATTCACTGGTACAGGTAACTGTGTGGTATCCTGGTCATCAGTAGTGTGCATTCCTATCATAAAAAGAAGAACATTAACCAACAGAAGACCCAAGAACAATATATTTCATTAGTGATAAATAACAGAAGTTTTCTCTAGTACAAGTATCTTTTTTTATTTCTTTAGACCTTTTTATCTAATTTAAAATCATTCTAAGTTCCAGTTGCCCTCTATTTGTTAGATTATGAATCAAGAAATATAAAATAATTATACATGTAATACAATTCCTAATTTAATATACCTTTGAATACACAAGCATTTGGAATTGCATCCTTCAGAGAGGCTAAAAGAGTTTTCTGAATGCAGGCCTCGGTGTCATTGTTTGCTTCAGGCATTACATCATAGTCAGCCTTACTCTTTCCAACAAGTGGTCTGGTCACTAAATATAAATATGTAAAACATGATAGTCATACTCACTTGAAAAATTCATGCACCATATGTAGCATAATAGAATATACATGTATATATATAAATATATATATACCTACCAGATTTACCATGTCTTGACTTTTTGAAATTCATGCTCTTTATTTGGGCAGGCTGGAGTTTCTTTTCAGATGGTTTTACCCATATGCATGTGCCTGAGGTGCAAGATGTAAGGCCTAATTTGTTTGCAGATTCAATGCGGAAAAGTAGACCTGCCACATGGTTGCAAGTTTGTCCCAACCTGAAATTGTTGAAAATATGAGAGTAACATTCAGTATATTAAGACAATAAGTCTTTAAACTATTCCATATAATCAGCTATAAACTCTTTAGTTAATAAAGTTTGAATTATTTTTTTTTACAAAAAGTTTCAAAGGAATGCTACAGCTATATATTTGAGACATATAAGTTTTTTTTAATATGTTCTGGTGTCTCATAATAATAATATCGATAAATAATATACTAGTATCTCGGATATAATGGAACCCACATAAGAAGAGAGTAAATTATAATTCAGGTGTAAATACAAGTAATTTCAAGTTGAAATAATCACTATAGTATAAAGATCTCTTTAAAGAATTTGACTAAAAAGGATTTAATTATATAATTATTACTAACCCTGAGGTGCAGGAGCAGTAGGCACTTAAAACATGTCCTGTAGCTTTCTGTAAACAGACCCAGGCACTGTGAGTTGCTGCATTTAAACTCTGTGATGGAGTACATCTGGCACGCAGAAAACAGTAGGAAGATGAAGTAGATATTGGATGATAAAATACCTCCTTCAGCCACTCTGATGTATAGTACTCATATGCTTTACCGATCTTATATTGGTTCAAATGCAGCTGAGCCTTCTCCTCGCTTTCGGTGGCCAATGGGACATTCCTTGTGTTTCGTCCTCCCATTTGTCGAATATTAAGAATGGGTCCGGCAAAATAACATCACCAACTTTAAGTAAATTCTTGTAGCATTCTAACTTAGACTTCTCAATTTCTACAGCTGTAGGTATTATTGGCATGTTAAGTGTATTAGCTGCAAACGCGAGTGCAACAAGTTCTTGTTTATTCCCGCCAATTGACAAACCTCTTTGGCTCAAAAAAGAACGCAACGCCTCGATTTTCCAATGAGAAAAGTCTTCCAAAGAACACCTTTGATCACCAGGATCCATTGTGTATAGAAATATATGTACAAAATATCCAAATCACAAAATGTCAATCGAAAAGAACCGGGGTGTTTAACTTCTTGAATAGAACAAGCGTCCATTTTGTTTGTTACGTAGACAAGTTTATCCCCGATTGACCTTTGACATGCATATATAATTAGCTGCCACAAGATGGCGATCCCGAACGTGCAATAGAACTATAAACTGCTATTTTCTGTCCCGATATATTTAAGCAGCACATTTGGACGATTTCAATTTTTAATCAAAATATACAAACCTGTGATAGAAGTGCAATTAAAATAGATGAAAGGGAAATTTTCTAAGATAATATCAATCACAGATTATCATATTTTACTCGAAAAAATCCACAAAAACGAGAACTGATTTCTTAGGCCTATGTAAAAAAAATCTGTGTTTAGAGTAACACTGATGAAAAAATTAGGTTAGGTAGGTAGGGATTTTTTTTAATTTTATCATATTTTTTTCTGCATGAATCCTAAGAATGTTTGTTTGTGTCACATTTAAAAACAGATTTTTTAATAAAAATAATAAAAATTCACAATCGGATAAAAACAGACATCTAAAAATGGTAGTATCGGGGCATTTTTGTAGGTTAGGTCGGGTTATCCTAAACACACAACCTTTTTTTTAGGCCTTACAAAGATTCAATTTATAATGGGGTATGTTGAAATTAGATAGAATGACATATCGTTAAAATGACAGATGTCCTACGGACCCGGTTTGACCTGAGCGTAGCCTGGCCCCGGGGCCATAAAACTTAGCTAGCTCAGATCTGAGACCGAAATTTGAGACGGTCTCAAATTTCGGTCTAAGTCTCAGACTTGGTGTGCCATAAAAAATTCTTGTCTCGGTCTCAGTCTCGCTTTCTTAGTTTGGTCTCACTTTTGAGCTCAGAAAGTTAGACAAGTAAATAGGTGTCTAACTTCTTAGTTTTTGCTCACTTTCAATATGGCTTCCGTGGGTGCGAGATTGAATTTATACAACATCATTCAGCGAAGAAGAAAGACGCCCCGTCCAAGAGTTTTTAAGGACAGAAGCAACCCACTGGAAGAACTCCCCACAGATGAAGTTTTTAGGAAGTACCGTTTTAGGCCAGACACCATTCTATTTATAGTTGGTATGTTCTTCGAAGACTTGGTTCATCCAACATTAAGAAATTCCCCTCTGCCTCCTTTGCTACAAGTTCTGGCTGCCCTGAGGTTTGTGGCGACAGGATCATTTTATAACTTAGTTGGAGAGTCCCTGGGTGTAGCCAAATCTACTACTGGCAGAGGTATCAGGAGAAAACGTACCCAAGAGAAAACGTACCCAGGAGAAAACGTACCCAATCTCTAGGGTACGTTTTCTCCTGGAGAAAACGTACCCGGGTACGTTTTCTCCAAGAGAAAAAGTATCCTATGAAAATCATAAATATACTACTTAATAGTTTTTAATACTTTTAAATACTATTTTCATAAAAATATACAGAAATGTTTGAGTTTTATAGATATATGAATTTAATACTTTATAATTTTAAAGGGGTTGGGCATATTAAATAATTTTCAAATGCTACTTTTATGCCGCATATTTCAATGCATAGATGGATAGAAATACATGTATATTCATTTTATGAATAATATCTTTATAATAATTGTAGCAACTTTTATTTTAGTACGAAATAATTACCTGTCATAAAGTTTTATCAGTATACTTCTTCTAATTATCCATTTATCGGTAGCCTTAACAATTTGAGTTTCTCTATACGAGATCCCCTGATTTTAATTGTAGCGATAATCAATTAAATACCTGGGCAGTTAATTTATTATTATGTAATATTATGTATTGCCTCCCCGCGCAGGTGGTAGAAATATTCACTCTCCACACATTATACATGTCAGTGGCGTCGGAAGCAAATTGACTGATCAATGTTACATTTCGTAGTAGTTTCCATTTATATGAATCAAACAAATATTTAAAAGACTTCAGTAGACTTGGTTTTATTAAGCAACTTTGTTCTATAGATAAATTTTTAAAAAAAATGTTAAAAATAACGCGATATCGACTTCTTGACATACTCATCATTTAGTTCTCCAAATGAGATTGCAATAAAAACTTATTATTTAACGGTTTCGTTTATGGTGTATTAATTGTCGACTAATTAAACTGCTCAGGCCATGTCCGTGTATGTGTATGTTACAAATTATTGTCTTAATAATTTAAGTACGTGACTATGCATTTCAAAACAACAACAAATGATACAAATGTTCATTGTATATTTTATTTTGTTTCATTTGAGAATATCTATGAAAACCATTATTTGTTATTTTCATAGGGTACGTTTTCTCTTGGAGAAAACGTACCCGGGTACGTTTTCTCCTGGAGAAAACGTACCCTATAAATTGGGTACGTTTTCTCCTGGGTACGTTTTCTCCAGCATTCCTGGCAGAGCCGCACGCTATGTCTGTCGTCTTTTGGCAGGGAAAGCAGGGAATTACATAAAGTTTCCGAGGGATGTTTCGTCCTACAAGAGCAGATTTTTCGAAATAGCAGGTAAACTTTCATTACTTATCTTCTCGTTTGTTTCTCTTCGGACGCCCTGACTTCGTGGTCATAGGAGCGGATCGTCCAGCCTCCGTAATGTTTACAAACATTTTACCCCAAACTTATCATGCTTATCCCTCATATGAAAGACAGTCATGCAAAATTTTCCGCTTCGATTTCTGTCAAAGTTGGTATTTCGGTAGAAAAATACTTAATAAATAACTAATTAAAAAATCAGGAAAATTCATCGATAGGTAATGGAGATAGAGCGTTTTCAACACTCGCGTTTTCTGCAGATGATCACTGAACCGTATTTTTATACCGGTGTCGCTAAACACCCGACACAATAGGCCTATTTTACCAATCATCGACGAATTCTACTGAGACATTCACTTTTTATCATAATTTTTATTACAATGTTAATATTAAAGCATGCATATAATAAAATCCCAATTAATAATATAAATTGTTAATGGAATTGTTAATGGAATCATAACTTGTATCGTTAGGGTAAACAAATGGTAAATAGGAGCTCTTGATGCATTTCAAACGCCACGGTCGATTTCTGATCAAATCATTTTGTGTATTTTCTTCGCAAGTCGAATATATGAGGTAAGTGTAAAAACATGATGAAAGTTAATATTTGTCGTAAATGTAGAATTTGTGTTTCAGGATTTCCAAACGTGGTTGGATGTGTAGATGGCACGCAGATAAAGATCAAGGCACCGAATGTTAACGAAGGGGAATATGTGAACAGGAAAGGTTTCCATTCGTTAAACGTCCAGGTAATATTTTTTCCAATAAATGGACTATAAAGATTAAAATAATATAAACACAATGTATCATTAAGTTAAGATATATAGGATGAGCCATGTGCGGATCCAGAAAAAACATTCCGGGGGGGGGGGGGGGTCAAGGGTCAATCCCAACCCTTTGGTTCTGTGCATGTGTGCATTTGCTATTGGATTTTTTAGACATTTGGACTTTTATAGCTAAATTGGCTGCGTTCAAGATCATAGCTGCTACATTATAGGGCTATATATGTACATTGCAGCCTCAGTGTTAAACAGTAAGCTAACCTACCCTCTACATGTACGTAGATATTTGTAGCCTGAATATTTCATGCAATGAATATATTAATCAAATTCACGATGGCTATCTTAGATACCACTTCGTCACAGACATGAAACATATATATTTAGTGATACTTTGTTCATCCTATAAGTTATGAAGAATTTTTGCATGTATATTTCAGCTTAAAATTAACCAATTATGTCCATGTTATTATAGTCTGTCCCAAGTTATTGCTTCCATCACTTTTTGATGATTTTTAATAAAAATACAGATATGTGTGAAAGAAGTACAGTTAAAATCAATGAAATGAAAAATATCCAAGATATCTTCATGGACAAATTATCCCTTTTCACTCATAAAATTTCACAGGAACGAAAACAAATTTCATATGGAAATTTATAATGGGAAATGTTTACATCTTTTCTCCATTCTCCAAGTACTTGGGACACCTCGCCCAATTTTTCAATGTTATCATCCAGGCTTATAAATGGCTGCATGATGCAATGCAAAATCCCTGTAGACTTTCTATTTTTGGATGTGTATTGAAACCTGAAGCGTAGGGGGCGTTTCAAAACAGATAATCAGGAAATTTTTCATATTAATGGATGAACGTAGTTTAAGCACAAAGGTATTTACTATTTATTATTATTCCAACTTCAAATCATAGACCTAGTGGCCCACCAAGCTGCTGTTCAATATACCTAGACATCTACGGCCTAGCGGCTAGGCTAGCTGCTATGATCTTGAGTGCAGCATCTTATCAAGATGGTTCCACATTTTTATTCATACCATATTATTCACCAAATTTCCCAATTTATTGTTAAACTTTCTTAATTATTATCAAGCAGAATTTGCTTAACATTATCTAGTTAATTACAACTATTTCATTGGACTCATTTTTTCAAAATATTGCAGATGGTATGTGGCCCTGATTTTTGCATCACAAATGTTGTCGCTAAATGGCCAGGATCTGTGCACGATTCTAGGATTTTTAAAGAATCTGTATTATGCAGAGAGTTTGAAAATGGTATGTTGTTTGGTATGTTCTACCATGTTGTTATTCTATACCCTCACCATCTATCTGAAAATAAATTTATAATAAGAATTACTTAAATAATTAAAAGGGGGTAACAATTAAAGGTTTTGTTCTGTATAATTCCGATTTAAATTATTGCACCTTTATGACTGTGTATTCCATCAAATTGAAAACTGACTATTACAAATAAAATTTATGCAGGACACATACAAGGGATGCTGTTGGGTGACTCCGGATATTCGCTCAAGACTTACTTGATGACTCCATATTTAAACCCCACAGAGGCACACATGCAGCGATACAACACGGCACATTGCAGGACAAGGGTGCTAATAGAGCAGACTTTCGGGATTCTAAAAAGAAGATTCTCCTGTTTGCACAGCGAACTGCGATTATCACCACAGAGGGCATGTGTTGCAGTGGTTGCCTGTTGTGTGTTACACAATATTGGCATCAACAGAGGAGACATCATCTCAAATTCCGATGACAATGACCTTAATGTCGCTGAAGATGTAATAGATGGTGTAGTTGACATGGGGGGCAATGGGAAAACTGTGAGGGATCACATTGCTCGTAATTATTTCTGAATTACCAGACAATTAATGACTTTGCATCTTTTAATTCTGGTAATTCATTTTTTTTTTTATCAAATCAAACTATACTTTTCAAAATTGATAAACAGTTAATTGTAGAATAGAAAACTTGTAACCAATTTTATTTGAGACATACATGTAGTAATATTAAGGCAGATATTTTCAACATGCAAAGAACAAATTTCAATATTTTATAAATATACAAAGTTGATTTGATTTGATTTATGATTAAAAATCTCACAAAGCAAGTTTCAGAGAGAGAGAGAGAGAGAGAGAGAGAGAGAGAGAGAGAGAGAGAGAGAGAGAGAGTATTGGTACATATGTATTTGACTACCGTATGTTTTTGTTGACACTTTTTACCATATCTAAGTTTCAAATAAAATTTACTTGTAATATTGCCCATATTTACTGAGGTTATATATTTCCTTATTTTAACTGCCTTTACCATATTAATAAAATGAGCATGAATCTGGGAGATTGATATTACATGAATGGAATTAGAATATCTTATCAAATAACATGTTCCTTTTTAAAAAGCTATAAAACCATATGGTAATTTTAAATAAATGTATGATCAAACAAAAAAAACCCCCAAAAAACCACACACAAAACAGGCAAAAATATCAATTACTAGCTATGAGGAAAGATTTTTTTCAAAATACTGGGTTAAATCTGCGTTAAACTTCTGAAAATTGAGAGAGAGACAAGTAGCTCAAAGAGCCATTTCTTAAAGAGTTTTTCTGCATCTCGATTAATTCCAGTTCTGCAGACACCTTCTTCATTTTCAGCTTAATGTAATCACTCTCCAATCTTAATTTGTCTTTCTCAGCTTCCAACACCTCCAAGTGTATCTCGCTGATGTCCCTACTTCTCTTTCTCTTGGGAGGATTCCCGTCAGCCATCTGCTGGACCGGTACACTTGTACTGGTACATGCAGTCCTGCATGAAGCTTCCTCTGATTCTGGAAGTTGGGGTTGATCTCCTGCAAGAAACATCCTAAATCAGTAATGAGAACAATGAAAATAATTCAATTGAAAATCATTCAAGATAAGATGATGTTTAATTACTTACCTGTAGCTGTACAAGCCGTTTCCAAACCCCCATCTATTCCATCCATTGAGGGCTTTCCTGCTAGGAAGGTCAACATGGCCTCATCCATGGGGGAGGGAGACGGGGGCTTTGGTCCACCACCTGTCCCTGGATACTTTGTTTGACTGTTGATTTTTTTGGCTTAAAAAATGAAATGATTTACTGTAAATACAATGATTCATGCAAATGCACATGATATATCAATTTTGAAAAATCTCTACAGAATAAAAAAGTGATTATGTATGTTACCTCGTAGCTGCAATAATGTAGCCCTCTCCCGATTTTTTTTTTTTTTGGGAGAGGGCTACAACTCCATAGGATCTCCGTAATGGTGCAAGTGCGGGAGTGATTCACTCCCGCAACAATTTCGTCTCAAATCGTATATAAATGACAATATTTACATTCTACTGTGTTTTTCCATTAAATTCCGTGATGTTTAAATGCCTCTAAATGCAACAAGTAGTCAAAGGTCAAATAGACGAGTTTTATTATGACGTCACAAACGTTAAACGCTGTAAACTGCAACGTCACAAGCGAAAATCAAAGTTCACGCTTGTGGCTGTTACTGTGGCTCTTCCATTAATATTAACTTACCCTTAGGATAAGATAGGAATTTTAAGGTATGAATCACATTTGCAGAAAAGGCAAGAAGTTAAAAAATGTAAATATAAGCATTAAATCATGATTTTTTGAAGTATACACTCTCATAACTGCAGCGGTGTGTGCATACAAATTTTCATAACGCGCTAACGCGCGTTACTCAATTTGTATGCACACACCGCTGCAGTTATGAGAGTGTATACTTCAAAAAATCATGATTCAATGCTATAATAACATTTGCATTTCTTACCTGAACTCCCTGAACTTGTAGATGTCTATGGCATAAATTAATCCAAAAATATCAAGTATAGTCCATATATCGGTTATTTTTCGTGTATGTCAACAACACAAGTTGAATATGTCCGCCATGTTTACTGACCTTGACCGGTCTTATTTTTGGACAGCCAATGAGAATTCAGGAGCGGATCTTGAACTGAATATAGGAATTCCCCTATTATAAACATAATTAACGCGGTAAATATGAATTTTCCATTATATACCATTTCCTTAAATGATATTTTAGTGATAGAACGAGGTAAGATCGATTATCTACACTGACATTCACGTTATCAAGCCCATCAAAACTCCAAGCGTAAATCCCAAAAAATCACGCGAGAACTGTCATGGCTGCTGAAAAAGACGACTGGTAAACATGCTGATGTGTTTTATCTGGTTTTGATTTATATACGGTTACTTTGTTCAACCTGAATTAAAAAATCATTTTATCTAAAGGAGGTCAATTTTAAAATCGATCTTTCAGACCGAAGTCAGTCGCATTAAAAAATTAATTTTGCACCATTACGGAGATCCTGTGGAATTGTAGCCCTCTCCAGTAAACATCAGATATAAAAAATCGGAGAGGGCTACATTATTGCAGCTAGTTACCTCGCTGCTTCATATTTGACCATTGCTTCTTAACTTGCTTGACTGTTCTCTTTTTGACTGTTCCCTTTCTATATAAAGAAAAAGGAGACAAAATAAGTTTTATAGTAGTTAATGGTGACAGTGAATGCTTTAAACTGTAATTGAATTATCCTTTTTTGTGTGTTTTATTTAAAGGAAACTATCAGTAGTATCCATTCCAGAATGAAATGTGCATCCGTGCCGAATATCTGTGTGGTCGAAATGACGCGACACCCACATTTGTTACTAGCTATGACGTAAAATGTAAACAGTCTGAGTCTCTATAAATAGTTCCTAACTAGGGAGTTCATAAGTCTTTTTTAGGTGAAGGACTTTTTATTATTCGCCAGACTCTGTTGACAAAATGATATGGAAGAGTTGCTTTGCATTTATGAATATAGCTTTTATCATTTTGTTTATCTCTTCCGTATACCCAACTATTTTCACTGAAAAGCTGATCTTGTCATATTCACGATTGCATCGAGCTGCTGAACCAATAGAATATGCATATGAGCAAATTATTTTGAAAATAATTATTGTGATTATACTATTTTATTTTCAACATGTTTAAAAATAATTAAGCGACTTACGCATTAACAACGTCCGTTACTTCAAGCCAGGCTCGGTTTTTCTCGGCCTTACCGCTACTCGCCCCTTTGAACTTTCCATCAATGACTTCAATTCTTTTGGAAACTTCTTCATAGAGAACTTCCCTCTCCAACGGAGTCCAGTATGGCTCGTTTTGAACCTGGTTCATCGTTTTTTCGACGTTTTTGCTTATGAGATAATCAATTTCCCGTTCACCCATATCGGCTGCTACGTTGATTGACGCTGATGACGTCAATTAACGTAAAATGACGTAACAATATGCATACGAACTAGGAAAAGATAACACTGAATAATAGTTACATTTAATATGTTTTACGGTGTGTCCGTTGGGGCGAGCGCAGAAGGAGTCACACATCTGTCATCATTGTTAAATGCAACCCGTGGACTTAAGGTAATGATCCATACGTCACAAAACAACGTCTGACGTAATTCACGCGTTATTACGTCTTATCCGTGCCCGATCTAATTGAGACCTCACGTTGAAAATTGTATTTCAAAACAAAGAAATCAAGCTGACATAGAAATTGATTCATAACAAATATATCAAAAATCCTGACACTGCAATCAATTAGGCCTACCGGGGTATTAATCAGCGAAATAACATGGCTGGGTTGTGTCGATTACGTACTCGTTTTGAAAATACAGACCGCTTACTTTTGTCCGGCATAAATATTAATCCATTATAAGGTTGAATTTAATCCAATTCTTTGAACATTAATCCCTGAAAGTCCATAAACATCCAAAATGAAATCCTGACCGATATCTATATTCCAGTGCATAAGGGAGATAAAAACACAAGGGGAAATAATTTGACATATATCATCTTTATCCTATTTCGCTTAGGAACGAGCATAGATATATTTTCTACGAAAAAAATGTTTTTAGAATTAAAATCATGCGCTGAAGAGAAGTTATTTCATTATAAGAACAGTCTTTAAAACCAGTAAAAAAAAAGGTTTGAATAGAGGTTTTGTCTTGAAGGCATATATCAGGTAGTTAGCATTATCCACGCATGTGACTGCAGTTTCTAAATACCGATCTCGATCAATAATACTTAACGATATCCAAAGAAACCAACTTTTGCGATTTAAATAATACAGATTAATCATCAGTTTGTTTAAATCATGTTTTCTATTTAACAATACATAAAACATATTTTTTTATAGTTATGAAATAATAAACCTATGCACAGTTTTAATTTTACGGACCTTTTTTCAAAATGAATATTTTAATGATTTTACCAAAAATATGCCAATTATGATCCTGAAAAGGCCGGTCCCTTGGGTAATTATATTTCTAACTGATTAAGGGCGTTAAGGTGTAAACAATATCAAAATTTTAGAGAATTCTGTACGTTAATAGAATTATAAGAGCTTGAATTTTCTTTGAAAATTTATTCATTTTATCTCATTTGTATGCAGATTTATCTATTTTTTGATAAATAAACAAGTGTAACATGAAAAATTTTGTTTTGAAATAATAATTCCTTTATTTTACATAGGATATAAGTAAAAATACGATTTTGTGAAAGTCAAATTTCAGGCTTAGGCTTATATTCTTTATGTATGAGAAAAGCGCCATTTTCCGCAATCAGTTCTATTTTTAGCAACGGTCCTAGCTTTTATAATACCGATGGACCAGCAAACAGGGTAAAATTTGATAAGAACATATCCTCAGATACACGTTTGAAAAATATGAAAAAATTCTGTACGCATTTTATTTATCTAGTGGGGTATGGACCATTACCTTAAGTCTTAACCAAACCAAAAAACTTTGGCTTTGTCTCGAAAACTTTTACCACCGCAAGGAACCGGAAGATGTCAAACTTTTATTCCAATGGTCCCTTCCTAGGTTTATACACTTAATAAAAAAACTACTACTGTGCATTAATGAAATGTTAAACAGACTTATTAAAATATTTTGATAAACACAAAGCCGGTTTTTTTTATATTTTTTATCTCTTCTTTACCTTTTAATAATGATCATTAAAATCAATAAATTGTGTGTCTGTGTTATTTCTCATTTTGTTCCTTGTTGTTACCGGTGTTTTAATTTTCCTCTGTGACATCAATTTTGTTTTTAATCTTTTTAATTTTTGTACGCTATATAAGCGTTGTAGACATGTGCCCTCCCCCTTTTTTAGTGTGTGATATCCAATATTATTGAAAGGTTTGACCACATATGCAACTATAACAAATACATGTAGATATTTTAACAGTTTAATTTTTTTCTTTTATTTATTCATTACAAAATGACGTGGCTACATCTATACTACTATATTAAAATAATAGACTCGAATTTTTGGTCTTTAATACCAAGAAATCGGAAGAATACTGTCTTTTGTTTTATATATTTTAAACATCATTGGTACTTGAAGATTACCAATTTGTTTTTATTTTTTCTCAGTTAAGCTTCGCTAATTAATAATAAACGAAAATTCCTCAAAAAATCCCGGAAATCACCTGGATTTTTTGGATTTTACAATCCAGCGCTTGCGCAATACATTCACCCTAACGGGATCTTTAGTTTATGTTTCCACAATATCACATCTGCATGAATAAACTCAGAAATGATAATACAAATACGGGTAAATTTACATTGGACTTTTGCTATATATTCTGTTCATTGATATTAATGATTTCTTATGAGAGAAAGTATAAAATAACAAATACACATTTCAACTAAGTACTTACTTTTGTATTCGTGAAGACAAAAAAATATTTGATTACATGCAAAAAAGTTACATTATATTTGTTAGGAGAGTGAAGATAGAATATGTTTTATCGTAAAAATGAATAATGTCCTACTGACCCAGTTTTACAAAGAAAAATACGTGTACGTTGGTGAAAATGTGTTGAATTCTTCCATTCTATGGATTAAAATTTTAGTTGAAAGGTATTTGCAGTCTCAAAAGAGTTTGTTGTGATGAATTTGACTGTTATATCCAAGGCAACTTCATTAACTTTCTCCAAAATCGTTCCGGAGCGATTCTGCAATTTCCTGCTACATTACGGGTATAGGGGAGGCATTCTAACTGTGGCGAGGGCCTTTCCCGAGACACAGTTAGATTATTCAAAATAAGGAAAGTGTAGTGAAATTAATAGCATTATTGTACTGTAGGCTTTTTATTTATTATGTAAATGTCAATAATAAGGTGTGTCGATGTACCTATTTCGTAAATGTTCGATATGCAATGTCAACCCGTGCACGCACGGGTCAAAGTCTAGTGTAGATCTAATAATGATTAGACTTTTTTTTAAAAATAATTTTTTGTCACCTACCTAACGTATACAATGATTGGATCAATATGACAATAAATTTAGCATGGAACTTGCATGTGTATTTACTGAGCAAATAAAATCATCAAAACAAAACTAATCAGCCAAAGAGTCACCGTTAATAGTGAGCGCAGTATCAGTATTAACGGTGACTCCCTACTATGTTCTTCCTACACGATACATTCAGTACAGATGCTTGATCCACCTCTAAATGTATCGCGGGAATATAAAACGCGAGATCACTGTGACGTCATACTTAACTTTTTGCGCTCGACAGTTTTCGTAAATTGTCGGACAAACTCGGGAAAGGAAATGACGTCATAGGTACAGTTTTTTACGTAAGCATATGTGTTGTTTACTTAAATGTTTTTAAAAGGATTTTTTATTGTTAAATGAAAATGATGTATGCGATTTACAGGTAAGAATTTTCCTTAGAAACGCTTCCTGTTCCGCCAAGTTGCTATGCACCGCAAAGGATCACTGGGATAGTAGAACGTTTTCACGCGGGTCCACAAAATTTTCTTAGAACAATGTGCAGATTTCAACTCGAATTTCCTCCGTTCGTACACGTTGTCTATGGAGCTCGCTACGCGAGCGGCGCTTCGCGCCGCCTCGCTGCGCTCGCTATAAAATTTATTTTCATATTTTTTATGCATATATTTTTATTGCGCAATATAGTGGGCGTGGCACTGCCATGTGTCAAACAAAGATCATCCACAATTCACTTGATATCCTGCTAAGTTTAGATCTCACTTTCTGTCTCAAATTAGACTTTCTTAAGTGAGCTTAAACTTCCTTTATGGCACACTCTAAGTGAGACGAACTAAGTTGAGATCAATATCTGAGATTTTTTTTTCGGTCTCAGATCTGAGCTAGCTAAGTTTTATGGCCCTGGGGCCTGGTCACGGTAAGATTATTCTTTCTATGTTGAAATCATTTGGATCACTAGGAATGCCTCGTGCAATTTTTCATCGTTATCACCGGAGTCTGTTGCAATAGACATCACATTCCTGTACGTGTATATTTGATTGGCCATCTATAAACCACCGTGCAGATGTTAAGGTTACACTCTTATAAGTATTGATTTTGACTGTTTGAATTAAAGTGAGTAATTGCACCCCTTTTCAATGTGATTCGCATTTAAATTTTAAAATCCTAATTAAATTACTTTTATCAAATATAACTATACCTGTACGCAGTATCATTGCAAGTTTTGATCCGCCTGAAGGAAGAATTTATAATGTAAGCTATAGTTCATTTCTTCGATCCTTCTTTTTACATATTTTTTTTTATGAACCAAACTTTTTTCTAAGTTATAATATTCATGGAACCAAGAAATGACGGGGAGGGGGCCAGGTTTTTTTTTTAGTTCTTGAGAAATCAGAGAATGTATCACAGTAAGGTAAGTACATATGAAATAATTAAAAAGCTCTACTCCCTTAGACCTACCTCTCTATTAGCAGTTTATCTCCTCTTGGAAAAAATTAAAGTTTATACCTTTTCTTAAAATTGAAATATAGTTGTAAAGGTAAAAAAGAGGTGTTAGGTTACACTTTCCCCCGGGGATCTCAACCTGCGAAAACCCAATAAATATTAACATAAACTATAAAACAGTTATCCCAAATATTAATAAAGACACCATAACTTGTTTTTGTGGGATTGTTATTTGGGATGTTATTTAATCATAACCCATCATAAGAGAACCTGGTCCCAGAATTATGAAGCAGTCTTAGAAAAAAAGTCAAAATTTTTACACTCTCTTATTGTCTTGTGATTAAAAAAATTGAAAAAATGAAATGCTACTAAAATGTGTCTCTATATTATATTATGCTGATATGTATTATATTTTTATTAACGATTTTTCAGGTTTGATATTGGGTCCCTCCACCCCTCAAACAATAAAAGTTCAATCCTTTATACTGTCGGACCAAAATAATTACCAAATCTACTTTATTCTATAATTATTTAATGTGACAGAAATTCATTGGCAATGGGTTCCACACCACTTTCACATTTTAAAAAATCGTCTGTTAATTTCAATAAATATATGTTAAATCATATTTTTTTTCCATTGAGGTGATCTTTTTGGTTTTTGTTTTTGTTTGTTTGCTTGTTTTGGGATTTTTATTTTGTTTTTTTATTTTTTTTTTTGGGGGGGGGGCTTTGAAATTTGGTCCTACTTCCTGAATAAAAGATCACTAGTTCAAGTATAAAAAAATGAAAAGATCAATACATGTATTAATATGTTCATCGAATTAGAGAGAGAGAGAGAGAGAGAGAGAGAGAGAGAGAGAGAGAGAGAGAGAGAGAGAGAGATTGCTAATCTGTAGTAAACAATATGTAAAATTACACACCAGAAGAGCCCGGCTTTAAGTACTTCAGTACTTTGAGTTTTGTAGTTTTGCCCCTGTAATTATTCATTCGTGTATCTAATGGGTACTCTGTCTGCCTTAATATGTAACACTGGCAAATAATGGGGTTCGGGGAGTATGTAAGCTTGCTTACTTTCATTAAAGCTATACACGCTATAATTTGCGTCAATTTTGAATGACAGTGAAAACGCATGTGCTTGTCTACTTATAAAAGTTATCCTTAATCTGTAAATTACAAGGGTGAATTCCATCTCGTTACAAAGATATAGATTTTTAATTGTTTATTTTTCTGCCAGGAAAATATACCTTTTCATGAATATTGACGAAGGAAGAGCAAACCGACCTCATTGCGCATGTCCGCGGAGAACTAGGTGGTCGTTATCATGGTTATTGTTTGCCTAATTAAATATCCAACTTGATTTTTAATATGCTTAACAGTTGTTAATTTGAAATACATACATGTATAATGAGTAAAATACGCTTGCCATTCACGATACCCTTACTTCTGCATTAACACTTATAGGATCTATAAATAGCACATAGGGGAAAAACACAGGTCTACGTCATTTTTTTAAAGGAAGTATTCATATCTACTCACAGGCTTGTATTTTTTTCTTTTGTTTGTACTCGTATATCGGACAAATTTATGCTTTACTGAAAATATCCTTTCCTTTGTGAAACTATCACAATTATGAAGATGTTGACCCTTCACCAGTTTTGGTATGATAAGCTAAATTTAGCTGTCGATATCACGTGATAGATTGATATTCACGAGGAGGCATTACTTTCCTGGCAGGAAAATAAATATTTTTTATTGTTTAATATTTGATATATTTGTTACGTGATCGAATTGAGCATTATAATTAACAGAATAAAGGTAACTTTTATTAGTAATCAAACACATACATTTTCCCCTTTATTCAAAATTGACGCAAATTATAGCGTGTATAGCTTTAATAGTGAGATATATAAGATTTTTAAAAAATAGTTAAGTTCACTTTAGCTTACATGTATATTCAAATTCCCATTTTCCCATGATTTCTTGTGTTTTAATTAATGGCATTGATTTAAAAAAAACACCCTGAAATGTGTTGAAGCAACCCTTCAGTTCAATCAAATATTGTTTGGCTCGCGAATATATCGGGTTTTTTTCCCATAATATACTTGTGACAATGTAAAACTAACGCTAAACTACAGATTATGGAGAGTTTTAAAAGTAGAAAAATGTCCAACTTTAAGACAATATATTTGCAATATTATTGAGAGTCCAAAGACAGATTTTTAATATATTGTAAAGATAAATGTCTTTTTATATGTAACTAGAAACAGATTTAGTGAATTTAAAGTGCCATTTTCTGACTTTTAAGCATTTAAAAAATGTATATTTTTATAATTTTACAAAATGTTGGAAACATGCCAAATTTGTGACCTACATGTATCTGCACTTAACAGAAGGAATATTTGGTAAATCTCACAAAATGATTTACACAAGTGTATCTTGTTAGTGTTAACTCTAAATGACTTTTTGAATTTATATTTAAACTAAACTCAGAATTCTTAAAAATAATTTGGGGAATTCTGCAAAATTTTATTCTTAAAAGGGTCAAAATGCTTTTTTTAGTAACAGTGCATCTTCGCTAGCCAAGGGTTTCTGATCCGCACCGCTTCTCACGAAGCGGTGCGGATCAGAAACCCTTGGCTAGCGAAGATGGTAACAGTGCTGCAGAACCAAGTTTAGACTGACCACATCAAAAAACAAATTGTGGCATATTATTTCATATAGATGCACACTGTTACACACAAAATATGAAGTTGATCAGAGAACCTTACTCCCACCACCTTTTGCATGGTTTTCTCGTAGACATGCTTTAAGACAGATAGTCCTCTTTAGAAAAGACTGAAAACATCGACGTCGCCGGACGTCACGGCGCAACGAGAAGTACAAACAAAATGGATTTAACTCAGGAAAAAGCCGATACAAGCTGTGAAAATGCTCAATGGTGCAAAATATTATTCAACAATTATTTGCAGGTTTGTGTTTAACTGTAAAAAAATTGTGTGGGGGTTGTGGTAATTGTATTTTGAATATAAAACAGTCCAAAAGAGAGTAGAATATCTGTAAATATTTGGTCCAAAAATAAGTAACGTCAACCGACGTTCAGGGTTATCCTTACAGTAAACTAAGAGATACATTTGTACACGGTTAGAAAATAAAATCTTTGAAGAACTGAATTACGATTCTCGAACAAATGTGTGCAAATAAGATGTTAAGTGGTTCAGTGCCATTTTAATTGTAAGGAGAGAGGCACAAGAGACTAAGCGTGATATAAAGATGAGGTATATCTATAAACTGTGCGTGTTTAATCTTGACGTCATGTTTTGAACGTTACCGTGCGCCGTGGTGACACAACGTGTTGTTTTTAAAAAGAGGTAACAAAAATACCGATTCATCAAATGGACTTAAACTTCAAATATCAATAACATAAGTGTTGGTGCACAGATTAATCTGTTAAGTATGACTTTCGTATTTTTTGATTGACCCTCGTAATTACATTGTGATTGTACTTCACTTAAAGGGCGCTTTTGACTTTGTAAATAGGAGATAGTTTGTATAACAAGTAATAGCTTTCCAAAAAGCTTGCCGGACTAAACAAATTTATTCAATGGAAGCATGCATGTTTCTTATAAGAAATAAATTTTTCTCTGCTGATCATAAATTCTAGTGCATGTACATATGCATGTACATGTATATCACTTGAAATTAAATTATTTCATTAAATTTTCAACAATAGGAAATAGGAAAGGATATTCAAGGACGTATTTTGAAAGTGTTTTGGGGCAGCTTCATCCGTCTTGACAAGCAATTAAATAAAAGGGCGAATTCTCAAAATCATGAAAAAAAATCCTAATTGTAACTTTAATTCAATTAGATTCCTTATTTTCAGTTTCATTTATCACAATCTCCAACAAAAGTGGAGAGGGGGGGGGGGCAAATCCATGATATTTCCATTTATTATGTATGTTAAGAAAAGAGCCTGCTGCAAAAAAAGGGGGAAGCAGCCCCCCCTTCCACTCCCCAGCCCCGATGCTATGTGCCTGTGATATGAACATACGTAGTGCCCTGGAGTATTCTTCTGTGATCCCAATTTGGACTCGGCCACTAATCGGCGCGCAAAAACTATAAATGAGACATTTTGGCGGGAAGTCCTGCTTTACCATTCACGCAAAGGCTGAGATCTCGATCCGATGGTTTAAATGAACTCATCCATTGGCATAGATCCAAAGGGTGGGGGTCAAATGAGTTTTGTGACATTTGTTTGGTCACAACTACGTATATTATAGTTTGGATCGAATGTTTTGGAAGAAATCTATAGAATTAACACACTTGACTAGAAATTATTTGATGTAGTATTAATGTACATTTAGTAAGACACGCGAGTTTTGTGCCCTTTTCAAGATGAATGAAATCGCCCAAATGATCAAAAATCGGGCCATTTCGGCGATTTAGTTCCTCCAGTAAATATTCCAGCTTTATATGAATATATATATATATATATTTTTAATCCAAACTGATGATTCTTTGGTAATGACGATAATCCAACACCAATTATTACTTACATTGTACCGTAATAGACAATGTAACAACTTGTTGCGAGGACCCCCCCCCCCTTTTTTTCACCGATCAAATATGGCTAATCTATTTTTAAATCAGGATTACACACGTACAATGTGAACACCCTTTTACTTGAAAGCTCTTGCTCACTGATTTTATTACATCCCATATAAAATTCTTATCAATTGTGAATGTAAATGCTGACACATTAAAAATGCATCGATTAATCTTTTTTGTGAAAAATCTTGATATTGCTTGCTCCCATTGTCTGCACCGTTTCGGAGAAGGCAACTTTCAAACCTTAGATATGCCTGACGTCAGGACATCAGGCAATTTGTAGAAAGTTGTTTATTAAAAATATCCAAATGTCTTCTAATTTCAAATGTTTATATGGGTCATGATGAGAATATTACATAAACTAAAGAACCACTCTATGGATATGAATATACAAATAAAAAAGATGCAATGTTCTTTTCCAATATTCCATTAAAACACGTTTCGTCCTTGTTTAGCTATACCCATTCAAAAGATACATCCGGTAACCTGTATTTTGAAATAGTTTAAAACGAACGCATTATGGCGGCTGTAAACATTGTGTCCCCTCGAATTTTACTATTGCTGTGTCACGTTAACACAAACGGTTTGGGAGAAACAAAACAACAAAGGTATTGTATAACATATATTAACAGGGTCATCCACATGTATAATTCAAATATAGGTAAATTTAGAAATTTTGTACTTTCGTTTTGGAAAAAAGAGTAGTAACACTTTATAATATTGTTTTAAAAGGAAGTACGCATTGCCCCGATTGAGATATGTTGTTTAAATCTATTTCTCGTAGTATTTAGGGAGCACTCTTATCTTAAGAGCTCTTTTAATCGTTATCATGTCGAAAATATTATCAATACGCACAGTTATACGAATCATTCACATCAAGGTAGAAAAAAGAAAAGGCCATTGGTTTATTTGTTATTTATCTTAAAGCGGAAAATTTTGTGTCCTGGTTTCAATACTAAAGGAAGGTACATTGTTAAAGGTATATGTGGCGTATTTGGAGTAAAATTTTTGACACGAGTTTGAGTAAAATTATACATCATGCTTCTTATTATTAGACGTTTCACAAACTCTAGGCCCGTAAAACATGTTCTTTCTTGAGTTATTTGTCTCTAAACTTTTCTACACGTCTGATGAATATTAATGTGATCTGCCATTTATAACGCCACTGCGCATGAGTGCGGGAAAACCTAGCATTGAAAACATGATGGAAGAACAGTTTGTTTACAATTAATAATCACGTTTTTTGTGTCTTTAATTCCTACTCCATCAATCTATATGGTCTCCGGGGACAATCTTCTCTTTGTTCCTATCCTTGTCAGTCAGTCTCTTTTTTTCTTTCTTTGCCAAATCTGTCAAACTTAACGGTATATTTATCTTTCTCGTCGTCGCCATTGTTGTTGTGATAGACCGTGGTATCACGTGACCAATTTAAAGCGGGGTTTATTCAAATGTGTTATTTTTTGTAGACTCCATTATTATTATATAAATTATCTATTAATTTCTATATCTTTTTAACCGGATTGATATAAACTGCGTAATTTATTGTAGAGATCAATCTTTATATAAGATATTTAAATAAATAAATAAAATATTTCTTAGCATGAAAAAAATACGCCACATACCTTTAAAGGGGCATGGTCACGATTGTGGTTAAATTTCATTTTTCTGTTTTTATTATTTACAATGCAATATGAATGCAATTCTAATGCTTAAATGAATCAATCGTAGAGTCATATGCAAGATACAGGGCTCACAACTCTTTGTAATGTAAATAAGACTCGTGACCTGTTTTTGTTTACATATGTTAAATAAACCAGTAAAAATCTTTTTCAAACTGATTTGTCTATCTTCATAATCATTTAAAGCATAAACAAACAGTTCCTAACGTTTAACACATTATTTTTGGTCTAAAACTGTAATTTTCACTTCAACATTCAAAATGTAAACAAAGGCGTTGTTTACATAGCAAAGAATTGTAAGCTCTCTAACTCCCTTATAACTCTACAAATGATACTCAAATTCTGGTTGCATATTAAAAATGCCTTACTGAAGCATTGTAATATTAAAAATCGGAGAAATAATTTTTGACCAAAATTGTGACCATGCCCCTTTAACGAATCTCAACCTGTCTTTGACCTCATGAATAACAAAGCCCATAATTCGGGATTTAACTCTACTTACATTCACGCTTTGGGCACTTTTAGGTAATAGATTAATGTCCACCGGGTAAAATTCTGGTTTACAAAGTATTTCAGAGTCAAATTATGCTCGATAGTGTTCTGGACTGTGCAAAAAAACCCAAAAACAAAAAAACACACGTTTTGCAATGTTTTCTTGAAAAAGACTGATAATTTAAAAAAATTCTAGAAAATAGAGTATGTACTTTGATGTCTTACATTGTTGAATACTGGGCCTTCTATTCGTAACAAATACATGCAACAAAAATTTACACTTATTTGGTGAAGAAATGCCACCTTAATTCTGAATATGATTCGTTTGATCTTCAGAGTAAAACCTACGTTAAAATTATATATTATAAATTATATATATTATTATATATATAATTCCTTACATGTTGGAAGAACCCTCGCTTTTGAATGATGATTGATCAACTTTGTGACCCATATCCAGTTATTCATCTACGTTATGAATGTATGAAGTGTAGCTTCTTCTGTGCGGTTTAAATCATTAAACAAACTCATGTCAAACAACTTATATTTAATGATATGGAATACTAGTTGCTCAAGCAATATAATTTAAAGTTTAGTTTTAAATGACGATGATTCCATCATTCTTTATGTATTTTTTATTTTATCTTTTACCTTAGTTATACCAGCTGGATTGAGGAAAACACAAAAATAATCCAATGAAAATAGAGGAACAACTTCAGAACACATGTCAAAGCATACGCAACGACTTAGCTCAATTGAACCTTCATGAATTGTGAGTTTCAACTCCAAAAGATACATGGCATCCTCTTCATTGAAAGAAAAACATAACTTCCAGTGTGTTACAGAAGCCAGTTTGGACTTAATCAGGTTGCCCCTCAAAGACATTTTGCTTAGTCAAATAAAACCTGAGGATCTCTTCCTAAAAATTAAATCATGTTGTTTGTTGTCTGGGAGACTTCGTTCAGACCAGCAAAAGCTTTGTTACTTTCTGCCACCTGTTTTACCGGACTACAACAAGTTTGATGTTACTTTGTTGTACACTCTTATTAGAAATTTATGTCCTGGATTAGAACCAACTAGAGGATGGGGAAATGAACCAGGTCCTAATGATTCACAAATAGGGGATGATATTGAGCGTCTTAGGTTGTTTAGAAACAAAGATTTTGCACACTTAAGTTCAGCAGCCATTCCCGACGATACGTTTGAAAAAATTTATAAGACTTTAAAATCTGTTTTAAACAGACTTAAATCACATCCAGGATGTAGTGTAGATTATGAACAAGAGTTAATAGAGATAAAATGTTCAAAGTTTAGATATGAAAAATGGGAAACATGCAAGTTTTTTTTGGAAACTTATAAGGAAAGAGACGAAAGAGGTAAGTACTATAAACACACACACACACACACACACACACACACACACACACACACATATATATATATATATATATATATATATGTATCAGTGTCCGCTGATTTTTTTAATATATTGCATCGTTTTTTATACAGCAGGTCTACCAGATGAACCCGTTATTTCAATCAACGGTAATGATGAAGTTATTTGTGGAGATAGTGTAGAGTTCCAAGCAAATGTGGATCAACCAGTATTTCCTGTTTGGTCTATAACATGGCAGAAACGTAGAGGAGAAAATATAAGATGTATTGACATTAGTATAGAGAAGTACAGTGGAAGTACAAACAGCAAACTTCTTATCCGATCCGCGTGTAAGGAGGATGAAGGCGAATACTCGGCATTTCTGTCACGAGAATCAAATAGAAAAAAATACACAGGAAGTAATACTATTTCGCTGCTTGTTATCGGAGGTATGATGTTTCTTAAAATAAAACAATAAAGAAAAGGTTTAACTCAAAGCTGACATAAATCTAACATACGCATCATTTATTCTGGATTTCTACTATTACTTGCATTGCTATACGTCTTTTATATAAAACATTCATAAAACACATTACATCACACGCAAAAGTATTGCAGAAATGTGTTTCCAAGGGGAAAAACTAGTAAAGAAATATCCAATGAAACAACAAGCAAAGTACTAAAATAAAGAAACATCCAATGAAACAACAAGCAAAGTACTAAAATTGAGAGGCACATACATATTTTGTAAAATTCAACAATACAGAAGATTATTATTTTATATTGTTATATTCAGTAGTATATTCTCACTATATAACTCTTTATAGACAAATAGTCAATAACTGTAATATTAGCTCGTCCGAAAAATATTGACCGGTCAATATTTTTTTGATATTGACCGGCTAGGAATAATAACTAGTGAACATTCCCTCTATTACAAAAATATCGCCTCTGATTTGTTGATTCGTAAACGATGACGTAAATAACTCTCCGCGACTCCAAAACAAGGTGACGTCATAATAGACAGTCAGTCAAGGCACGTAAACAACGGACGCGCAATGCGACGGTTTGCTATCATAACGGATATACGGATTTGCGAATTACTGTGAAATGAAATCAGGTAGAACGTCTGCATGTTAATTCTTACGGTCGGCGGAATATCACCAGTGACCGTTTGATGCTGAGGATATTTTGAAAAGGAACTTTGCACAAAATTGAATTCGTGAATTCTTTGTTGAGCTGAGAAAATTAGGGCTATATGTTTTCAATTACTTTCTTAAACTTTGGTTTGTTTCTTCATATAACAAAACAAATGTTGACTGTGTTTTCGGGCAACATTGATTATATTAGCTTCGCGTCGGGCAATATTTCGTCCCTCGGGGGCTAATATAATCAATGTTGCCCTCAACCCCAGTCAATATTTGTATACTGTTATATCCAACAATCCAGTAGATCCAGAATGGACTGGAATGTTGGGTTTCCAGAAACGTATTCATGCTATGTTATATCTATGTGTTAATTAACTGTTGGAAAATGTTTGTATTATGACACAATGATAATACATATTTTTGGAAACAAACAGGTTTTTAAAAATGTATGCGAAGTGAAATTATTCTTATTATGCAATATACGATATTTTATCAACAATACTGAATGTGTTCAACGTTAAACTGTCCGTTTAGTAAAAACACTTGGAAAAATGGATACTCTTTAGTTCTAAGTTTATAAGATATGGTATGATATTTTTTTTAGGTCTTTCCACCTTTCAGGCGAAAGACCTCTTGTTTTCTTTATGTTTTTATACTTCTTCTTTTTATTCTATTTACCTCGGAGTCACTTTTTGTTTTTAGGATTATCCAAACAATTTAAACTTTATGTAATTGCTCATTAAAAGTTATGGTACCAATTGACCCTGTGTCAAAAACCTTCCAGAACTTACAGAGTTACTGCCCTTTGAGAAGGAAATGCTTGTTATCGCTGCTCCTCTGAAACAATAAGAGATAGAGACTTGGAACTTTTACCAATGTCTTTAGTACAATTAAAGAGTTTTTCAATCTATTCATACCGAAAGGATCTGAGGCTCCCTTCTAGCAGTTATTGCCGCTGAAAGTATTGAAACTTCGACAAAATCACTCCCAACTTTCTTACTATCGATCATAGAGAGTTCGGACAACTTGGAATAGAAGCGTCTACACTGGCCGAACAAAATGACAAAAAAGTCAAAGGTCAAGGTCTTTTGGGAGTCTGTTATATAATTAATTTTCATATCTTTTGAAATAAAGAATTATAGTAAGGGTTTCAATAGCTTTCTGGATTGCGCATTAAGGTATTTACTTGGGTCAGCCAGGTATCACATCAAGTCCTGTGGTTACTCAAGTGAAACTTGTTTTTACAGTCAACCCATTCATTTTGTACAAAGACAGCTAGCCTCTAGAACACTCTTCTATTGTTAGGTTTACTGTTTATATGACTGTGTAAATAATATTCACTTTACTCAGTTTTGTTCATAGTAAGTGGGAAAAAAATCAGAAAAGTATTTTATAAATGTTTACGATATATACAACATGAAATTCTTAAAGAAATGGCTTGAAAATTTAAAAAATCTCTTTAAAAATTATTGATCATTTTATGGCTTTGTGGTTTTCCAAATTTATAGTACAACATGTATCATAGGGATAATAATAAATACTAGTTTTTATTGTATTCTTTATCATGTATCCTGCATCGTGTATCAGTTTCTATATCCTAACATATCAAATATAAACAGGGACACTTTATCTATTTTATCTATTTTTATTTCAGAGCTGCCGTTTCTTAACGATTTAGAGGTTTCAACCGAAGAAGAAAAAATCATAATCCATTACAATTATGGAGTTTTAGAAAAATCACCAAGTGTTCAACACATAGAATGGAGAAAAAATAATCAACTTCTGAATTTGGAAAAAGAGAAATATATAGGAGGAAATATTCAGGCAAAAACATTTACAATTATTTCACCATCTGACGACGATAGAGGTTTATACTCCTGTACGGTTACAAATGCTGTCGGGCCAGCAACCAAATATGTGAATTTTGGTATGCTCTGGGTTATTGCTTTCTAAACCTTACCTGTATTTGTAACTAATTTACTGAAAACTATATTAGTTCAGTATTGTTGGCTAAACAACACTTATAATAATTAAAAGTAGAGAAAAAAAATGATAAAATCGTTTTTAGCTTTCCTGAGCTGAAAGCACAAGTGAGCTTTTCTGATCACATTTTGTCTGTCTTCCGTCTGTCCGTCAGTCCGTCCGTAAACTTTTCACATTTTCAACATCTTCTCAAGAACTACTGGGCCAATTTCAACCAAACTTGACACAAATTATCTTTAAGGAAAGGAAATTCAAAGTTGTGAAAATTAAGAGCCACACTCTTTTTCAAGGGGAAATAATTAGACTATGAGTTTTCATAGAAATTAATGAAAAAATTTGAGAATTTTAAAAAATATTCTTCTCAAGAACCATTAAGCCAGAAAAGCTGAAACTTGTGTGGAAGCATTCTCAGGTGATGTAAATTCAAAGTTGTGAAAATCATTATCCCCAGGGGTAGGGTGGGGCCACAATGGGGGATCAAATTTTAACATAAGGATATATTGAGTAAATCTTTAAAAATCTTCTTCTTAAAAACTAATCAGCTAGGAAAGTTGAAACTTGTGTGGTAGCATCCTCATGCAAAGTTGTGAAAATCATGATTCCAAGGGGGTAGGGTGGGGCAACAAGGGGGGGGGGTTAATGTTTAACAAAGGAATATATCAGGCTTGGGGCGAATTACATTGTAAAGTAATGCATTACATTACCATTACTTCATGAATTTGGGCATTGAATTACCATTACCATTACTTGATTTTCTTGAAGTAATGCATTACATTACCATTACATGAGTAAAGTAATGCATTACCATTACCATTACTTTTTTTTTAAGTAAAGCTAATAAAGAGTTTTTGCAAATGTTATAAATATACAACATTCTCTAACATATCTACAGCTTCATGCTCAGTATCAGGTTCAAATTCAATGAATAAACAGAGTCATTCGTTATTTGCTCAATATATAATCATATTGTGGCAATATGAACAACATATTACATAAGTAAAATGGTATTTATAGACATTTGGCATGATACAATATCAGATATGAAATAGAGACACAGGATAACATGCGTAACAAAAAACAATTTATGAAATAATGTTGCGGTTTTTAAAAGCTAAATATAGATATATCCCCAGATTACACAAATCTTTATAATTTTGGACACTTAATTTTATTAATTTATAAATAGATGATTTTTCCCAGCTAATTTCTTAATATATTTTATTCGCATTTCTTTTTACGGAGGACACTTTAAGACAAAAGATTGCTGTTGCACTTAATGATCGAAGTTTCAAAGTTCATCTTTTAAATGCATCCACCTTCCGGTTTATACTAAATTAAATGTTTTGCAGGAGCAGTCAATGCTTGGACTGGAAAATACTGTTTGACGATCTTTATCTTAGGATATATTAAGTGCAATAATAAATTAAATACATAAATCTTGTATTTTATATCAGTCCAAACTAATGTAAAGTGAAATTAATATACAAGAGAGAGAGATAGAGAGAGACACAGAGAGAGAGAGAGAGAGAGAGAAAGAGAGAGACAGGGAGAAAGAGAGAGAAATTAAGTGAGATTATTTTCAAATAGGTTATAATAATGGAAGTGATATTGATTTTCATCATGGATGGACAGTGCATTCATTTTGCTTTTAAAGGTGCATGTCTGTCTCCTATTCTATTGTGACATAGCGAAGGGAAGGGGATTGCGGTGTTTAGCACTTCTTATAACAATTGATTGTTTTGATACTTAGATTATCCGGGGGGCATAGTGTGTTGTTGACACATTTCTTATTGAAGTGCAAACTAATTGGAGTAAATTGTTTAAATGATTAAAAACTCTTAATAACAACACTCTTAAAAATGTTATGAAATTGTGCTGTTATCTTTAGTAATATAAACAATTCAAAAATGAATTTTAAAAACCTTTTTTGATAAAACATGTACAATTAAAACATTTTTTTCTCAATTAGAATTATTTCTTTCTTCTTTAAAAATAAATTTAATCAAATTCAATTTCAACTATTCATTTATTCATCACATTTTTTAAAGTGAACATGCATAAATATGCATAGTAATGCAAAGTAATGCCATGTAATGCCAGCATTACACTAGATTTTGGAAAGTAATGCATTACATTAGCATTACTTGTAATGCTAATTTTGAGGCATTACACATTACTAGCATTACTTTGAAAACATGTAATGCATTGCAATGCATTACCATTACATTTAGCATTACCCCAAGCCTGGAATATATTGAGTAAATCTTTAAAATCTTCTTCTCAGAAACTAATCAGACAGGAAAGCTGAAACTTGTGTGGAAGTATCCTCAGGTAGTGTAGATTCAAAGTTGTGAAAATCATGATCCCTGGGGGTAGGGTGGGGCCACATTTGGGGGGTATTATAGTTTTACATAGGAATATATAGAGTAAATCTTTAAAAATCTTCTTCTCAAAAACTAATCAGCCAGGAAAGCTGAAACTTGTGTGGAAGTATCCTCAGGTAGAGTAGATTCAAAGTTGTGAAAATCATGACCCCTTGGGGTAGGATGGGGCCACATTTGGGGGGTATTAAAGTTTTACATAGGAATATATAGAGTAAATCTTTAAAAACCTTCTTCTCAGAAACTAATCAGCCAGATGGTTTTTTATAATTGTTAAGACTTCGGCCTCACAAGAAGGTTCAGAGTTTGATGTAGCTTTATATCCCATATACATGTATAAACAATCGTTAAGGATCTTTTTGAGAACTGCAATACTCAACATATGATATGACTATAAAATCATCCTGTTAGAAAAGGGACTAATGATTATAAACAGAAAGAATAGCCAGGGGGAAAATGGATTTTATTTATACAGGATCTACATTTATTATTGTACATTGTCCAGATAGTTTGTATTATGACTCCATTAAGCTGATCTTATCATACCTATTGTTCCTCAGGTGAGCGATATGGCCCATGGGCCTCTTGTTTCATATTTAAATCTAATTTTTTAAAATGTAAGGAGGAATTAAATATTCTTTTTTGCATTAAAAAACACCGAAATAGAAATCCATAAATTCATTTTTTATGCAAGTACTTTCTTTGGTAATGATAAATAATTGTCAGAATATCTTCGATTTGCTTTTTATCTTTAAAAGCTCAATATCAATCAAAATATGCTATATTAATACATTTTTGTTACGCTCCTCTTGTTCGACTAATTTCCATAAATTTCTTCATGTACATGTAGTTTACCCCGTCCAATAACTTACTTTGAAAGGTACTCAATGATAAGCTTAGGAATATGGGGGAAAATAACTTTTTTGGCACAAGATTTTCAATTTCGCATAATTTGTGTACGACCTTATTTGATCAAGGTTTTAACAATTGTTGCTCAGTTCGGCGCTTGGCCCTCTTGTTTAATATTTAGTTTATTTTCTACGTTTTGGTTTTTTTCCTAATGTAGATTTTGTTGCTTTTGCTATTCTATAATGACTCCCTTTTAAAATCATTTTAACTTGCCCGAACAAACGTTTTCTTAAATACTTAGAGTTGAGAAGTTTTAAAATTTCAGTTCAATGACTTTGTTATAAAATTCTCATGCTCTGTTTGGCAGACATTCCACGTGCCGAACTTTCAGTAGAATCAAATGGTTTCTTTGGATCCAAGGCAACTATAAGGTGCATGATTTTTTCATGTCCGTTACCAGAAAAAATACAATGGCAGAAAAGTAAAGACAAAAGGGATTTTCTTCAAATCGATATCACAGCACCAGCATATATTGGGAGTACAGACGATAACAAATCTGCGATTTTTGTAATTCCCAAGATATCATTTGACGACAAGCTCTTCTATCGTCTCTTGGTTTGGAATAAGATCGGACAGAATTATAGTAACATCGTATATCTCAACGTTACAGGAAGTATGAATTTATATTCCCCGTAATTATTAAACACACTATCGTACAACAGTTTTTACGGTTTGTGTTTCAACGTCTTTTGTAGGTCCTCCAAACATCACTGTTAGTCAGGAGACTAACATTAATAATAGGTCAGTAAAACTTTGTGGAAACGTTTTTGTGTATGACAATTCACCTTGCATTCTGGGTGTTTATTGGACAAAAGACGGAAAGAAGATAGATATTAAAGAAAATGATGGGCGATTCTCGGAAGTGACTGTCGATGAACCATCACTAAACATAAAAGACGTCAACCTTGATGATATTGGCGATTATCAACTTACTGCCACTAACGCAGTCGGGTCTACAAAAAGTGATGTCATCAAACTTGGTATCATAGTTTTAATATATGAGATATGAATAAGTTTACCGTTTTGTGTCTGTGGTTTTTTTTTTTTGGGGGGGGGGGGGGGAGGGGGGGCATTTTAACTAAGTATACATGTATAAATGTATATCAAATACCTTTATCACGCAATCGTGCAAAAGCAGCTTTCAATCGAGTTGGTTTAGCTCACCTGAGCATAAAACTCAGGATTAGAAAAACATAAGGATTTCCGATCACTTTTTGACCGGCGTCCATCCGTATGTCTGCTGTTTGTTAGTCTGTAAACTTTTTACATTTTTTACTTCTTCTTCAGACCCACTTGCGCGAGTTTAACCAAACGTGGAACAAAGCATCATTATGTTAAGGAGATTAAAGTTTGTTATAATGAAGGGCCACGCCCTTTTTTAAGTGGAGATAGTTTGTAAATATTGAAAATTTGTTGATATTATTCAAAAAATTATTCTTAATTTATGATCCCCGGGAGTAGGGATTGACCACAATATAGGAGGGTTAAATTTTTACATGAGAAGTGAATTCGATATTAATAAGTTTTATACAATATAAAAATTGATATAGGTTTTATATGTTTAAAATCTTCTTAAAAGGTCCTCCTAGCCTTCTTTTGGAAAAACAGAATGATGAAAACACTGGAAGCCAGAGGTTTACGTTGAAGATTCAATCATTTCCTGCACCATGCTTTATTCAATGGAGTGCAAAAGTTAATGATGACGATATCTTTACACCAATAGACATGAATACTGAAGAATACAAAGGCACAACAAAACATCTTCCTAGCCCAGTTTTAGTTGTAAATCAAGGCAATCAACTAGAAAAGGATGCATTCAAAATTGAAGTAAAAAGCTTTGTAGGAAGCACCATTGAAATTTTCTCTAGTAAGAATCATGTTTGCTTACATGAATGCAGTACATATAAATTCACGGAGAACTCATTGTACATATACAGTATGCATAATGGGCTTTCCTGTTTTATTTTTTTTCAAATTTTTTAATATAAATAAGTTATTTTCTTTTTAAGGTCAGAAATACCCGTCGTTCATAAAAAAGGAAGGTAAGCCTGATTTAATACAGTCATTTCATGCATATTTTTTACAACTTTATGCTATGCTATGATATGCGATTTTAATGGTATGCTATTAGATTTTAAAGCAATGTTTTGAGATTTGTATGCTATGTTATGAGAAAAGGAAATGAAGAACTTCATGTTATAGAATGCAATGTTAAGTAATACTATGCTATGCTATGCTATGCTATGAGATTTAAACAGAAACGCCTCCGTAGACAGAAGAGTTCCAAACAGTCAAAGTAAAAGAACTTAAAGGGGCATGGTCACGATTTGGATCAAACATTATTTTTTCGATTTAAGTGTGTACAATGCTTCAGTAAGCCAGTTTAAAAAAGCAGCCAAAATTTGAGTGGCATTTGTTGAGTTATAAGCGAGTTACAGAGCTTACAATTCTTCGCTATGTAAACAAAGCTTTTGTATACAGTTTGAATGTTGAAGTAAAAATTCTAATTTTAAACACAAAATGAATGTGTTAATCGTTAGTAACTGTAAATTCATGCTTTAAATGAATAATAGGATAGAAAAATCAGTTTAAAAAAAGATTTTTACTGGTTTATTGAACCTATGTAAACAAAAATAGGGCACGAGCCCTGTTTACATGACGAAGAATTGCGAACCCTGTATCTTGCTTAAAACTAAACTACTGACACTCAAATTTCATTTGATCATTAAACATGCATTCCTAAAGCATTATAAAGAAAAAAATCAGAAAAAATAAAATTTGACCAAATCGTGACCATGCCCCTTTAAAGTTTATCACTTAATTGCAATGTGAACGTAGAAACATTTAAAACCGAGTTAAATCATGTTTTATGCTATGCTATGATATGGTATGGTATGAAACATGTATGACGGTGGATAATCTATGAGACTGTATGCTATGGTATCGGATTCCAATCCTATGCTATGGTGTATTTTGTAAAATATATGCTTGAACTGAATGTATATAAAATATCTTTCAGTTTATGTTACGTTAAAACCATTTGGGAGAACAACCACATGTACAAACGAATTACCGAATGTTCAGAGAGTGAGTTTAACAAGATAATTTTTCACCAAATCTTCGGTTCATTTTATACGACACCCAAAAGTTAATTCGAGTTTTGAGATTCAAAATACGAGAGTCAATACAAAAGATAACTGTACCCTTCTAGCACAAATATGGCCAAACATCCAAAGGGATGACATATATTTATTCTATTTGCTATCATCAAATTTAGTAATGAAACTCAAAAAAAAATACATTATCAAAATAATTGACATAGCAAGTAAACAAATGATTATAGCATTTGTAGTGGCCAGTGAAAAGTAAACTGTATATTCTTGTAAATGCGTCCATATTTTGGAGGATGACGCAACACACCCGTGTTGATCAATCAGTTGATCTGATGTGTATGACAATAAATGTTGACGATAAACGTAGACTATAGACGCTAGATGATAGATAAAAATGGCAATAACAAACTGTCAGTCATCTCAAAAATCCGTAAAGCGAAATACGAATTTAAAGCAGACCAACGGGAACCTAAAAAAAGATGGAGGTGGGATCAGGTGCCTAGGAGGAGTTACCCAGTTGACCGGTCGCATCCGCCGTGTGCTCATTGTCAAGATCATGAAAAACGGAAGAAAGCATAGTCAGTCCGGTGTATAAATAATGGTATAACAAGTATGAAAAAAGTCAGTCAGCATGTGTCCTAATGAAACATTGTACTTGCTGACAAGGCCGTCATTGTATTGACCATAGAACTTGCGTAAAGATTATTTTAATCGAGGTTCATGATATCTTTGTTCCAACAACTTGTTTGTAAGTAGCTTGCCTCGTTTAATAAATTTGTTTGTATTTAGAGCATCCTTTTGCATAACAAATAAGCTGAGGGACACAAATCCCATATGCAGGTGACGATGGCATATTGCTACATAAGTAAAGGAAGTTGAGTAAGACATGTTATGCAAGACATACGACGTTTTACTACAAAAACAGAAAGATTTTTGTAAATAAACTAATTAAAAACACACTAACTCATCCTAGCAAAGAGAGTTGAATTTCAATATCTCGAACAACAATATCTCGGATATAATGGATATGTAGAAGTGATTCGTAAGTCCCAACCACTTATTTTTTCAGTATTTTACCCTTTGTATCTCGAATACTCGGATATCTTGAATTTTTTAAAACAGTCCCATATAGTTTGAGATAACGTAGTTTGGCTGTATATGTAAACATTGATGAAATGTATGACTATCAAAAATATCAGTATAACCTAATTCAACTAATCTTCAATTCTATACTTAAAAAATTAAGACATTTCGCCAATAAACTACGAAACGCTTGCACCAGAGTAAGTGCTTATACCTTTGGTATTTCAACCGGTGTGGTATCCGTAAGCTATTATTGAATTTTACTTGATAAATAATTATTTAGGAATGAATTAAAAACCTAGTTTCATGTTCGATAAACCAGTTCGAAATGGCAAATATAAGAGTAATGTGGTGGACCCGCTTTGGCGGCTCCAAGTCAATAAGAGTTAGTATTAAGGAAGGAGTCTTTTCACGTTTTCGACTTGTCAAACGTAAATTTGATTAATTGTTCATTAAATCAAAATGAAAGGAAATTAAAATAGTATATTTTTCTTTCTTTTTTACTATCATACAACTTGGCATACAAAAATGTAATCAATTTTAGAATGGAACAAGGACTATATTTTTGGCGTAATATTGGCGTAGGAAAATATCACATGTTGCGCAATTAAGAATTGCTGCAGATTATATATATATAATGAGTCTGTTTTAGCATTTTAAAAACAATAACAATAATGTAGGAGTTTTTTTTACTAATGTGAACTAATAATATGATACTTGGGTTTCAGAATATGTTTTTAAAATATGATTTGCCTATCAAATAACATTTTTATTAGCTTTTTAAAGCGCCCATTCTATACATTGATTTTTGTGAAAAAAATCACTAAAATCAGTTTTTCTCTCTTATGAAACGGTCAATATATTAGCTTTTCTGTCAATATATATCTTTATATAAAGTCTTCATAATACATAAAAATTAGAAATATTTTATTATTGGAAGCATAAAAAAATAATCAAAATTTCTTCAAAATTTAAGAAAATTAGAGGAAATGCGGGCTAAGCAATATCAATTTTAGTATAAATATTTATTCCAATTTAGTAGTATAAGCTGATAGACACTCTCATGGTCTATGATTTCATTGAAGATTTGAATCTTCAAATCTTAAACAAATGTCTACAGAACTATAAAGAGCTACACTTATTTTTATCACTCTTTACGTTGAGGAAAAAGGTAGTGACCTTGACCTGACCTTTATCCGAAAACAAAAAGGTCAAATTTAATTAAACTGATAGAATCATTAAGTAATATGATCCGTTTGACTGTGTCAAAATTTCATGCATTTCTTATTATAAGAAGTATGTTTGATAATAAAAAGACTCCTTCCTTAAAATATATCCTTAAATTTCAATGAAATAAAATTAAATGATAACGTAAACAGTGAATATATTTATTAGAAACTTACTTGCATTGCACATAAAAGTTAAGATTTGACAAATGCTGAATAAATGAAAGAAGGAAAGAAGGCAATTCGTTTCTTGAATGCGCGATTTTAGTTTCAATAGATAGAAGCTAGCGATGCGCGACCTCTGGCGAGGGAATGGAATAGAATTTTCCAGAACAGGGTAACCAAGAACGCGGTTTGACTAATTAACGTCATGGCGTAGGGAGGGTTCCTCATGTATCGCAAGCAGATATTCATACCTTGGATGGGACATCTTTGGGTAATACAAAAAAGTTGATAAATAAAAAAGAGCACAATTTGATGCTATTTTAATTTTGATCGAAAGAATTTATTTTTCATAACGGCGTGCCCAGGAATGTGGTTGACTAATTTACACCACGGCGGAAAGTGTAGGACGAGTTAACCATCGGGCAAATACTTTGGATATGACAACAAAATATGCATATTAAATGTATACACTAGCGGGTTTTTTTAAATTTCAGACATTTTCATACCACGACAGATTGGTACACAATTTACACAACCCAAAGACATTAATTTGTACACAAGGAATAGATTGTGTTCTACGTCTATATGAATAAACTAGACTTTTACCCGTGCGTGCACGGGTTGACATTGCATATGATATCGGGCATTTACAAAATATATACATCGAAACACCGTATATTGTTGACATTTGCATAACGAAACTTCAAGCTTACAATAATGTTATTAATTTCACTACACTCTGCTGAGTTGGAATAATCTAACTGTGTCTCGGGAAATGCCTTCATCACAGTCAAAATGCCTCCATCGTGGGAACCCACGGGTTTTCTATCCGTTACACTGCAGTGTAACGGATAGAAAACCTGCAGTGTAACGGATAGAAAACCCGTGGGTTCCGACGGTGAAATGCCTCCCATATACCCGTTATGTTGCAGAAAATTGCTGAATCGCTCCAAAACGATTTTGGAGAAAATTAAGTTGCATTGAATATTACAGTCAAATTGTTCACAAAAACTATTTTGAAGCTGTAAATACCTTTCCTCGAAAAGTTTAAATATATAATTGCAGAATCCAATATATTTCAACAACGTTTTTTACACATCTTGTTGACATTCAAAGCTCTCGCGATTTTTTCTAGTAAATGCACTGTCTTAGAGTTATCTCCCGTATTTGCTTTGATGAACATAAAAAAAATTCCAATAAAAATTAAGGTGGCTCTATACACCCACAGTTTATTCCAATTTTCAATAGAAAACCACAAAACATATACTTTTCAAATATTAAAGTGATGATAGGGATACTCTAGGTATTTATAAAGAATTTTTATATGTTTTTTCGTGTTTTTGTAAAATATTTTTTAAAAAGATAGCTATTAACAAATTGAGAGAATTTTTTTTGTCATATGATGGATATTTCCTTTGGACACATAAAAAAAAATATAACACTTCTTAACATTCAAAAATGATATTATTGCAATTTTTTTTAGTATTTCCCCAAAACATAATTTTTCATATTTTCTTACTCTGTTGACAAATCATCTGAAAAAGTTGTTTGATGTTATAAGAAAATGTATTTTGATAACTGTGACATAACAAATTGAATGAAAATCATTGCAAATAAACACAAAAAATATTTCAAATTTTATTTGGTATGAAAGTTCCTCAAGTAAGGGTTATCGTTCATTAGTTCCAAGGCCCAAACACCTTGGGGACTTTTCATTTCTGAGTTGAAGAAAATTTCCTAAATATAATGTTGGAATGATAAATTCATACGTATTTCAATATAGGCCTGTAAAAGTGAATATATTCGCTTTAATGCAAAACTAAGTCAACTAAATAAAGGGGAAAATTGACTAGGCTAATAGGATGTATGTATCCCAACCTGAGAGAAATTCAAAGCAACCCTCCCTTCTCCTGAAGGTGGTAAGGAACATCTTTCAATGTATATTATAATTGAAACACTTTCACTGGTTTAGAATTTTCTTTCACAGTATTCAACCACAAAATACGTTTTCGTTTTAGAAAATTTCGGAAAGTTAAAAAAAATTATTGTTCTCAACGGGAATCGAACTCATGACCTACATGTTTGTAGTGCACCCACTAACCCACTGCGCTACGGTGTAACATATATATGCTGGGAAAGAAACTATATAAAAAATTATACTTGGTTTTATTGTTTATTTCGATAAAAAATACAACACAACGAGAAGGTGTCACATACCCAGTACTTGTAAGTAATGAATTTGTCAATTATCAAATTAAATCTATTCATTTAACAAATTTTTCAAAAGAGCGGTCCCCATACAATTCGCCTCAGTTTAAATCAGCCAGTACCGGAATTGCATGCTTCCAGATTTACTTTTTTGCGTTCTGCGTCATCAAAAAGTGGTGTATAGAGCCACCTTAACACACATTTGTTTTATCGTTTCCAAGTTTATCTATGCAAATATGATATTGTGGAAAACATAAAAAAAGAGCCTCTAGTGATTTAGCTTGAATGTAATGCGCATGCGCAAGATTATAAAATCCAAAAAATTCAGATGATTTCCGGAATTTTTTGAGGAATTTTCGTTGATTATTAATTAAAGAAGCCTGATTTAGAAAAAATAAAAACAAATTGGTAATCTTCAAGTACCAATGATGTTTAAAATATATAAAACAAAAGACAGTACCCTTCCGATTTATCGGTATTAAAGCTAAAATTTCGAATCTATTATTTTAATATAGTAGTATAGATGATGGATAAAGTTAAGTTTTTCTTTTGGGGGGGGGGGGTGACCACCCTTCCCAATTGTTGGGCTTTTTTCAAATCAGGCTTGTATCTCAAATTCTCATTTGGAGTACGACAGCAATGGCAGCATCCAGTGAACAGAAGGTGCGGATGTTCGACCCAAAGTCTATTACTTTAGCCCAGAACATTGACAAATCCTGGGGATTTGATAGGGACGCTAACAAGAAACTGAAGCAGTTGGCGCTTATTGTACCAACAGGATGGTGCACAAAGTATTCCTTGATATTCATAGTGACAATAAGAAATCATTCGATTTGTTGAAGGCAGCGCTGATCGAGCCTGCAAACAGCTGTTCCTGCCAAACACGTACCCTGCAGGTATCACGTGACCAGCTGAGAATCAAATGGGACGGCATAATCTATTTTTGATTTTGATTATAACCTCATTTTATCAGCAACACGATTCTAGCAGAAATATCTATATAAATGCACTTATTCACGATCAAATTATTTTAATATAACTGCTACGTGATACCATGTCACGAGAGCTTTAAACAACGACTCAATATTCCGACGCACAAAAATAATTTGTAAGTGAACACATTCACCCATCACTAATATTCAGCATTGTTTTTATTCGAAATAGACATTTATCAAAGACCATAATTTGCACGATCATAAAACTCGGAGTTGCCATAACCTATCCGCAAAGTTTGTCATCACTATATCTGCATGATAGGTAACAGATAACAGTCTATTTGTCGTCGGTGATATTAATGTTTTTTGCGCTGATGATTTGAGATATATATAAACGTGTTGCCAACATTTCCGGGTAATATTTAAATTATGCTGTCATGTAACATTTGGATTCTATGTGATATGCAGTTTTTGACGATCAAATAAATATGTTTGAAACATTACAGTCTTTTTCTTACATACTTGGACGATTTTCATACAAATACACATACATGTGAAAGAAGTTTAATTGAAATCGACGAAAGGTAAAATTTCCAAGGTTTCTTTTTGTCAATTTAATATTATCATTTTTTATACGAAAAAAAATCATCAGAACGAAAACAAGTTTGTGACAGAGATTTTAATGGAGATCTTTTCTCCATTCGGAGGTCACTTGGAATGCATCGCACAATTCAACGTATCATCCGGATACTTTCTTATTTGTTTTCATGCAATAACAGTAAATTAACAAAATAAATGTTAGAATGAGTTAAAATCACTGAACGGCTCTGACGGCTATCTGCACCGCATGCATTCCCAAAGCTTCATTCCGTGATTATTGTTTCGTCATTCTGTATTATAGATGACAATAAAAATGCGTGTATATGGATATTAAAGGTATATGTGGCGTATTTGGAGTAAACATTTTTAACGTCATTGCGCATGAGTGAGGGAAAACCTAGTATTGAAAACACGATGGAAGAACAGTTTGTTTACAAATTAGAATCACATTTTGTCATGTCTTAAATTAGATAATTCTTATATCAGCATTTTTATTCCGTTTTTCATTACTGTAGAGCGATATAAATTGCTAAGTATGTGTAATAACGATGAAACACGATTTTAGCATCGACACGGTAAAATGAGTGAATACCCCCCACCCTTCTCCCTGCATCTTCGCTAGCCAAGGGTTTTCGGTCCACTTTGCTCCCCATAAACCCTTGGCGGATTTCATTGCGAAAACTCGGTGACGAGCTCCGTTTTATGATTGGCTGCAGCTGCGAGTAGCTGATCCAATCGCAGTGCTTGTAAATATAAACTTTAAAAGAAAACACAGGTGTGATCTTTGGTAAATCATTCGGTGCTTTTAACAAATTGAGACACAATTTCTAGACTACAGTGCCTCGCCAACGATGGTCTAACCAGATCGCTTAAAAAACCTATATATTTTACTGGGATTGAACATAGTTCTACACATTTGTCAAGGCTCGCGTGATAGCATGGGAAGTAAATACGTTCCTGCTTATGGTTATTGCTTTTTTAAAAAGGTTTAATGAGATTTATTTTATTTCTTTACGACAACGATACCTGGTTTAATGACATGAAAGCTTTGATATATAAATCGCGACTTTTTCACTCCTGGAACAGGTCCATACAAAACACTATGAATAAAACATTCCATGCTTTCCCTAGTTTATAACTTAATTCGTATTTAATAGCATCGTTAATTATGTTCCGATATTCGGTAGTCAACATGTTTTCAAGTTGTATTAAGCCGTAGTGTGTATATAACACGTTGTTTAATTCGATTAAAATGTAAATATGCAAGGGGCGCAACTCAAGTTGCTCGCTAGATAGCGCCACCACATCACCGAGTTTTCGCAATGAAATCCGCCAAGGGTTTATGGGGAGCAAAGTGGACCGAAAACCCTTGGCTAGCGAAGATGTTCTCCCTGAGGGTTGAATGCACCGAGCGTGTTTATTTATTCTTTATTTAAAAAAAGTCCTCTACTTGTGGTTTATAACTTAAAAAGTAAAGACATGGAACACATGGTGTATGTACGAACCTGACTAGCAAAATCCCTACAACTTCATGATATACACTTAAGTTTAATTTGGCTTTAATTCCTATTCTATCATTCTACATGGTCTCCGATGACAATCTTCCCTTTGTTCCTATCCTTGTCAGTATGTCTCTTTTTTCGTTCTTTGCCAAATCTGTCAAACTTAACGGTGTATCTATCTTTCTTGCCGTCGCCATTGTTGTTGTGATAGACTGAGCGTGGTATCACGTGACCTATTTAAGGCGGGGTTTATTCAAATGCTGGGTTTATTATCGACTTCATAATAATAATAAAAATCATTTATTTATTTCTATATCTTTTTAACCTGAATGATATAAACTGCGTAATTTATTGTGAAGATATTTTTTTTATATAACATTTTTAAATAAACAGATCAATCAAATATTTCTGAGCATGAAAAAATACGCCACATATAACATTTAAGTAGTAGATTTAATTTGTACCGTGCAATTCACTGTAGCTTTTCTTTAGATTGGATATAAGTTAGGCTATTAGTTATGCAGTCATATAACTTCACAAATCTTTGCATTGTGTGTTCACATATTTCGAGAGTTTCTTTTATACAAAATGTATGTTTAATTCAAATGTAATTGTCAATTGCCTTATGGATTGGAAAAGTTTCGAAGATTTAACTAAGATTTGGTATATGTATGTAAATATGCATTCTAGTCTCTGTTGTTAATAGAATAAAATGTTGCATGCTCAAACGTTGAAATTCAATTTTTGAAAACGCATGCATTTAAATCAAAATATTTTAATGTGTTCTACACATGGATATTATTTGTGTAGTTATCTAATCGGTACCCTATTACTCCTAGTTTGATGTCGCTGTAATGTAATATATATATATATATATATATATATATATATATATATATATATATATATATATATATATATATATATATATATATATATATATATATATATATATGTATATATGTTTTGATTATTTAAATTAGATATTAAATCTCGAAATCAGAATTTTTATTTTCGAGTTTCGTGTTTCAAATTTCGAGTTTTGAATAGTGTGCAATTAATCCGAATGTGACAGAGTGCTTAAAAAGTTGAAATCTAAACTTATGCTACTGGGTCAACAAAATTTGCATCGGATCCGACTGAATTCTGTTTCTTTGACATTTAATCTAAATGCAATGCCCTAAAAATATTTCAATGTATTGAATGCCATTTTTTATTATTATACTACTGTTGAAATATGCTTTTTATATATTGTTTTCTTCAGGTTCATTGGAAAACTCACTTTACAAAGACAAAGGTGCAGGACTTAAGTTTGCCATTCTCAATAACGATCTAGCAAACCAATTTCCTGTCGAAAAACTAAAACTTCTTAAATTCATAATACAATGTAAGTTTTTTTACTCACATTATTTATATTGTTCTTGATCGTTTAAATAAATATAATTAGTCGAAAAAGTGTGTAATAGACAAATGTCATTTTTTTTTTATCTTTTGATGGCATAACCGTTGCCCGTTGTCAATTATTGTATTTTGTTAGTTGTACAATGTTCTTATAGTAAAAGAAATGTATGCTATAGATATGCAAATACAAACGTAGCATATAACCCAACCACATGAAATAGATAACTATCCTCTTATTCTTTTTCAGGAATTTTTTTTTTATTTTGGAGGGGGGGGGGGGGTCATTTAAAGGGAAAAGTACAAAAAGCCCGTTGAGCTAATTTAGGTTAAAAAAAAAAATAACTGTCGCAAATGAATGCGAAAATTTCGCGACATAACGCGAAGAAACTTTAATAAAAAATATTATCATTTTATACAAGAGTCCTTATGAAGAACAATTTTTTTCCTGCCAGGAAAGTAATGCCTCCTCATGAATATCATTCTGTCACGTGATAACGAAAGCTAAATGTAACCTACAAAACTTGGTGTGAGGTCAAAACCTTTATATTTGAACAGGTCGAGACCACTAGATTTTGTGACGTCGGCATAAATTTACATAATAAATTAGCCATCTGTTTACTTTTATCGACAAACCAATCAGGTGAATGAGTTGCAAGGTATTGTGGGCTACTACAAGTTTCAGTGTATACAAAGCGTATTGAAAATAATACCATTTTGGGACAATGGAACAAAGTGAATGGTACGTAATCTTTCCACTTTTACCTTCTAAAGAAAAAAGGAAGATGTACAAATATTCCGGCAAGCAATTAAATATTGTGTAAAAAACAAACAAAAACCATGTGTGTTTGTTAAATCGTAAACACGTTGTAGACAATCATGCTTTGCAACTAAAAATATTGTCACATGTTAAATAATGGTAGTATACCCGACCTGTTGAAGGAAAGGATAAAAATAAATTCAGTAAAACATAGATGTGTCCTTTATCTAAGTACGAACTTAAGAAAGCAAAAATACAAGCGTGTGAGCATGTACATGTATATACATATACTTCCCTTGAACCACGAACTAGTCTTACATGTTTTCCCTAAGGGCTATTTTTAGTACGTGTGAGTGTTATTCTATCTAAATATTCAAAAGTAATGGAACTGTGAATGACAAACGTATTACACTCATAATACAAGCATATATCTTAAAGTAACAACTGTTTAGCATTTACAAAATCGAGAGAGATATGTTTATGTAATTAGGCAAACAATAACAACTACCTGATTTACCGTGGACATGCGCAATGAGGTTTGTTTCACTCTTTCTTCATCAATATTCATAAAAAGGCATTACTTTCTTATCCGGAAAATACACAATTGAAATTCTATATAATTTTGAAAGCACGTATAAATTTTAAGATACATGTATCATAACTGTTGAATATAAATACTAAAAAGTACCAATAGTTTACTATACATCTTTTATTATACACTGTTATGGGAAATGCATTTTGATTTTATCAATTATAGCAATTAATGTTATATTGAACCGATGTTGATTGGAAATGCACTTATTGTGTCCCGTGCATTTTTACTGTTTAGTGCAAAGGTTTACCAATTTGACGCGAATGTTACGCGTTGATTAGCGAAAGTTTCGCGTTATATCGCGAAGGTTCCTCGTTTATTCGCGAAAAAAAAAATTTTTTTACCTACGAAAATAAGCTGAATGGGCTTTCTTAGGAAAGAGACTAATTAATAATCATACAGAAATATCGATTGCTTTGTGAATTTCCCGCCGCTTTGAGAACTGTCATTGAACTCTAATCAAACACGTCACATTATCCATTCCGGTTCGTGTTATCAATATATCATCTGTATTAACAAATTTATGAATGATGTTTGTTCTAAATGACAAGTTCTGGAAAATGTGAAACAATATTGATTTAAGACCGCTTAATTGCAAACGATTGACAAACGGAGCATATTCGTTAAAAGGATGACCGCACTTAAGGACATGCGATGTTTGCAAGAAAATAAACTTTAAAAAGAATTTTTCTTTCAAATGCAGATATGGTCAACATCTAAACTGCAATTTTACGTAACTGCGTTAAATAAAAGTATGTAACCAAGTACGAAATTTGTTTTCATAGGCGGGGTTCATCACTATTTCTTGAATTTCCATACGATAATGAGGACGCCCACTTTATACATAGTCAGCGCATGTTTATCTATTGTTCTCCGTTTGACAGTAGTTGTATATTTGCATGTAAGTTATGTCAAAGGGAGATAAATACACAAACATGCGCTTATAGTTTTAATGAGAGAAAAACTGCTTCTTCTTACTTTCGCTCTCCCTGTTGTAACCAAGGGTTGGTGCATGTTGAATATTATAATTTACCACGTGATTTCTCACCTCAGGTAACTTTGTGAATGCAAAATTCTATCACGTGACGTGTAAGGTAGCATGTTTTGTAGGAGAATGTTCTCGAACACTTTTTAAAGTTGTCAAGCATTGATTTATTAAAGTCTTTTGTACTTACATCGGTGTGGTTTAATTGTTGAAACCATAATAGTATACTTGTACCACATAGAATAGATGGGCCTAGGGTTATATGATGAAAGGGTGATCACATAAATTCTTATACATGGCATTATTCATGCTAGTCTAATTTTAGTATTATTCTGATAATGCAATCCCACCTCTCATGCATATTAACATCAATCTTATGTTCGATCAACGCAACGGCAGACAAGCGAAAATTCTCCTATTTCGAAAGTTGTAAGGAGAAAAGCATAGAATGAGCTTATTGTATCACAGTCTAAATCCTTAATTCTTGTTGGAAATTGAGCAGACTCTTTAAAATATTTAACAAAAGTGATATTATGTTAAGAAATAAACGCAACAGAAGCGACTAAAAAGGGTCCAAAACCCGGCGCTAAGTGCAGTCATCCTTTATATCTGCGTATTTGTGGGAATTGTCATAAGATGCCAAGTACATATGTATAGTGCAAAGTGCCTGCTGTCATTATTTCAACACAATAATTCCGAATTTAGAGAATGTGTGTACATGTATTTTAAGCATCCCGACCACAATAAACATACATATTCAGTTAGAGGATAACTACTTGGAATAAAGATTTACTTGGGGTCATTTTTCAACATTAAATATGCAGAATTAGAATCTTTAAACATGTTGGTTGTAAATTTTGCAGCATCGTGAACTTGTTTTTTTTTAAAATACAAATCCCGAAGCTTAATGATAGGGCTTTGTCTGTTTCTCATTATTTTACAACGAATAATGATACAATTGCCAACATCTGTGATTATAAGCAGATGAATAGCTGTCATTTATTCAATAAAAGTCATGTATTTATGGATGCAAGCATTCTTTATTCTTTTCTTCTAGGTCTTTAAATTGAACTGTGAACATAAACATTTTCAATTATGTTCAGTTGATTATCTGAGTAGCTTAAATCCATAAACCAGCGTTTTATCCAGTGCACTGTGTACACAGTATATAAAACTAACCCAATTTAGTGCACGCCAGTTCTCAGCAACAACTTATTCGATTAATCTAAAACTATCAGATCTGATAGGTATTGATCTGAACTTTGTTGGAGATTTTTTTGCTGTTTACGTTACTTCCGTTTTTGACGTATCGTCGGTTTAATGATCTTTATAGGAATATTTTGTCGGTGGAACTTCTCCTTAACATTTGCAAATATAATGGTGAAATTTTCAGGGCTTATAGACAAAATTGTGCATGATGGTCTAAAATCATTTTTATCTCAGAAAACGCCGAAGCAAAAAAAAAATTAGTACTTCACTCCTTTTCCCATATCATGTTTTGTTGTCGAAAATCAAAGTCGATGATGTCATATGTTGTCCTAATGATAATGGGACGGCAGACATCGTCGTTGCTCGCAACGAGATCGTGTCTAGTTATCATTACTATTTTTTCCAAATCTTGTGCACGCGAATTCTTGGAAATAAATAGACCGATTTTAACCATTTTTTCACAGATGAAGGGATGTGATCTGAATTTTATATTATTTTTCTGAAATTGTTGTTGTCGTCACTTCCGGTACCGATTTACGACTAATTTTGTAAATTTTTGACGATCTATTTTGTGCACACAAAAACTCATAAACTATCAGAGACATAATTACGAAATTTTCAGGATAGGTAGACCATAGCTTGAAGTTGCATTAATATGTTGTTTTACGCCAGTGGCGCCATTTCTTGGAGCTCGCCTTGCCACGAAAATTGGATTCGAATTTTTAATAAAAAATTTCATAAGTTTTGATCTGTATCTTTTTATCAGTTGATATTTTGTATTATTATACTTTCATGTTAAATACTGAAATCTGATTGGTTTAGACGCAGTTGGTAATCCGTTCTATTACCCTCAGCGTTAGCAACACACTTGGCAACGGGTAACACAACGAATTGTTACATGCGCGTAAATTATGTGTGTACGGTTTGCCGTATAATTCACTTTATTTCTATATAAAAGCAGTAAAATTTTCTTTAAAAATAAGACATTCAGTATAATAAAATAAATAGTGCCTGTTTGGGAGGGTAAGTGTTGAAATTGACACCCCTCGAGATATGATTGTAATAATATCTATTTGGAAAACTTATTGCCACACTCATTTATGACGTAATTTGAGATATTTATAGGGGCCAGAATTCTCAAACTTTGACTCAATATATCTAGAGAAGGAGACATATTTTGTTAAGCAATGTAGAAGAAAAAATGCTTGTAAAATTAATTTAAATTTATTGCATGAATCAAAACACCTAAGTCTGTCCCCATTAGGGATCTACAGGGCTGGCCCTAAAATATTACATCATTTGTATCTCAAAAATGAACAACAGTTTTAGATGGGTGTAAGAACAAGAAATGTTGGTATTTGTGAGACCTTTTGTGTGAAATCAAGAAAAAGGGACTGGTCCCTTTATTTGGGGCCAAGAGACTTGTAAAGTCTATCATAAATAACTTTAAAACGATCAAGATTTAGTGTTACATTATAGAACAAAGTACAAAGAACAAAGAACAAAAGTAATGACATCTTTTTGGAAAACTCATTGCTTTACCCATTTATTGCGTAATAAAGGATTTTTTTTTACATTTTCTGAAAGTGGGGTGGGGGGTTAATTATGAAATTGTATCGATTATTCATGGTATCATTTAAAACAGAAATCGACCGGAAGACCTACTGTTACTCTTAACGAGATCGTATCTATTATTTTTTTTTCTTACCGATTTTGTGCACGCGATTTGTCAGAAACGGCTCAACCGATTTGCGCCAAATTTTCTGGTCTGATAGGTATTGATCTAAACCTTGTTGGAATGTTTTTGATGATGATGTAATTTCCTAGCTTGAGATATCCTTGATTTATCGTTTGTATAGAGGTATTTTGTCGGGAAAACTCGTATACCATTATAAGATATGATGTTGAAATTTTCAGGGCTGGTAGACCAAAGACTGAAATAGCTCGCCTGAGATTAAAAATGCGTCGTGTTTTTTTGTTTAGTTTTTTTTTCGTGTTTTTTTATATCTCTTCCCGAAAGTATTTTGTTAAAACACATAGAACAAGAAAAACTTTATGAAATCAAGAGCTTACATTTGACATCAAGAAAAAGCAGCTTGTCCTGCAAATGGGGGTCTGAGAGGGCTAATGAAGTCTTTTAGTAATAACTTTTAACTGTGAAACATTTTGTGATACGGTGTAGAAGCAATTATGTTTATCATAACGTTATTTATATAAACATGATAATTGTGTGCCCCTCTGTTACGTAATTAGGAATTTTAAGTGGACAGAAGTCCAAAATCTTGATCATCAATATCTCAAAATGAAGAGAAAGTTTGTGAGGCAATATTGAACAAAACATGCTGTAAATAATGTGTTAAACAATATGCAGTCATAACAGCCAGTCTTAAAAGGAGTAATAGTGTCGGCCCTAAAGGTGATCTTTTCTAGATATCTTGAGAACGGTGTTTGAAATGGCAAGAGCTTTCTTTTGACATCCAGAAAAAGGGGATGGTCCTTTAAATTAGGGACCGAGAGGGATCTGAAGTCTTTAAAGTATTAAATATTAAATTGTGAAATAAATTGTAATACGTTATTGAAACAATTATGTTCATCGTATATGTGCATAATCTTAAAGCGGAGTTTTGGGAGTAGTCAATAGATGTCAAACATCATAAAAACTTTCTGCTAGTGTATTTCATACATCCCGATTATACTTAATTTCTATAGTTGTAGCGAAGAATTTTGACTTTGGTCGACAATTTACTGGCTGAACCAAATGCTTTGAACTAAGATACTTAACATTGTTTTTGTAAGATTTAAGCATCCATGAATTGTTTTTATTAAACAGATTCTAAATGAATAACATTGCTAAAAAGATTGTTTCCACATAATTTAGGCATTTTGGGTGCCTTTGTATCATGTATGGAACTGAAGCTCCGGGTCGTTCATCCGGAATCTAAAACCTGTATTTAGTTCAAAGAATTGTGTACATTGTATATGTAAACCAGAATAGATGGTCTGACATCCCAAATATTGAATTTGTTTTTATTTTTAACACAAAATAGTTTAACTTTATGTACGCCTGCAGTAAATGGCGGAGAATTCGATTTTTCAAACTTCAAACGTGCTTTAAAACTCAAAGATGTTGTTTTTCGTCAACAAAGTATGACAAAATATAGTACAAAACACCCCTGAAATTATTCATTTGAAAAATACACAAAATAATGACTTAATATTATGTAAAAATTAATTTCAATCCATTATCTTGATAAAAAATATATAAATCATACCCATCAATTACTCAAGGCCGAACAAATTTGAGGTACAAAATATTTTGATAATTTTGAAGAAAAAAACATTTGGATGGTGTTCATATGATTTTTGTGCAATTTAGCCTAACATCATTTAAAAATGCGTAACTTGTGTTCTTTTCAAAGTAAAGACCTGAAATTTGGACACAACCACCACCAGGCTTTATGTCCAACAAATTTTAAGGTCAAATCAACAGGTCAAAGGTCGAATATGATGACATCATCTAGGATTTTTATCAATTTTTACCTACGTCAAATAAACTTAAACCTTAATTATTTTGAAACCAATGGTTAAATTTTCTTTATTTTGATATATTTTAATTATAGGGTAATGACAATCATACTGTTAAATTTTATCTAAATTTGAATAATACATTTTCTTATTAGATACCGTTAAGTGCCTCCAATTTTCGTCTTAAAAGAGAATTCACAAGCAATAGTTTTACATTATATCGCATCAGAAATTATCTGAAGTTACCAGGTAAAATTTATTTCAGTATCTATTAGTAACAAAAAGATCTCCTGTAAATATTGTAATATTTTGAAAAAAACCCTAATTGCATAAGAAATTACAACAATGAGTATTTCATTTTACACTTCACTGAAAGGACATTCAATTGGTATGTTTGGGGTGATGTGGGCAAAAATTGTGAGGTCTGAATTTTTTCAAATTTTACGCATTTAAAGAATTGATTTCAAAGAAAAAAAAGTAGAAAAATTCAATGATAGGAAACATTTAGCTTATCTGTTTTGTACTACCTTAAACCATTTAATAAGCTCAAATAAAAAAAGACTTTTCTCCCTCTTTCATCAAATGCTGAATAAATAGTCAAGAAATACTGCGAGGAATCTACGCGTATAAGTATTTAAAATGATTTGATTTATTTTTTGCAAAATACGCACGTTAATATGTTTATGTCGATTGCAGCTTCTGGTAAAGTTGCGGACGTGCCTTCCTTAAAATCAGCTGATTCTGCAATGGAATGTTTTACCATTCTTCAAGATGAAAACATATTTTCTAAAAGGGATGTTATCTTTATACAATTTCTTTGCAAAGTGACCGAATGTAAAGAATTGTATGAAAAATGTGAAGATTATGCGTTATCGCAAAATGCATTATGTTATTTCGAAAGGCAAATAGGTAGGCTTCCTTTCTTCAATATTTCAAAGGTTATGGCTACTTGTATTTTGTTATTTATATTGTCTTATAAATGTCTACATAACAAGTACCATTGATGAATAGATTACTTAGTTTGTAATTACAAGGATAATTGTTCTGAAAAACAATCGCCGAATTAATTACATAATACAAAGATTACACTTTACAATAAACACGTATAATGATTGGTGAAACATAAACAAGTTTTCTTTTAAATTATCATTATATATAGTTGTGTTGTTATTGTTCATGTAATTGCATTTCCTTAAATTTTTCGTGTTGCCGTTTTATACAACTTTTTTTTTAAACCGACCATTCCTCTTCTTAATTCAGAAAATGGGTATACAAAAGTGCAGTTCCATGTTCAAGGAGACCTCAATAACTACACTAAAGAAAATATTCTAAATATCGTTCAGACAGTTGCTGGTATCGTGAATTGTAGGACAGACGAAATTCTAGTAAATGGAGTTCATCATTCAAGAAGTTTTATGCTAGTACTCTCATTGAAGGATAATTACACTAGTATATTGTTGACGTTGAGTGAACAAGACTGTCACCATCTTACAAGACTACACATCGACTATTTCATTCTTAACCAAAAGATCTTTCAACTTGCATCTTCAAAAGGTAAATATAGATTGAGTGGCATTTTGCTATACAAAGGAATATGCAGATTTCTTAATTTCATCAAACACTTGAAGATTTAGATGAACTTTTTGATCACTAATCGTCCATCTTACTGTAAACTCTTCACACTTCTGATAATTAATGAAAGAAACAAGCTGTTGAACTTAGTCATTTTTTGGACAAAATATCGCATATAGGGTACCCCTATTGTACGGATAATTACTCCTACAGTTTTCAAGATTGAAAGTTGTTCTTTTGCAGATCAATTTAACATACACTGTATATCAGAAGTGTGCATATTGCTTGCAATTTGATTTTTAGTAATTTATGAAAAAATACCAGCTGTTGAACTCTATTATTTTGTTATTTTTTGACAAAAATATTGCATATTAAGTACCCCATTTTTCTGAATAGCTACGTTCATCAATTCAGGGTTGACAAATAGATTATGGATTATGGATACTGTTCACACCAAAGAAAACCCGGTTTGCTGTCACATTGACAGCTTGTTGTTTATAATAATTTCTTTGACATTTGGTCAAAAGCAAAATAATTTCTTTTACAGGGAAAGACTCCTCCCGGGTGTCGACCTTTAACATATTTTATATACACGTGTATATGTCATCTTTGTTTTCCCTTGGACTGAAATGTCACATTTTCATTGGTTTAAACATAGCACGTGATTGCCTCATATATCTCTATATTTGTTCTGTGAGAAATAATATTAGGCAATATGGCCGCCATTGGTCGACGCTTCGCTTACTCATTTCGACATTTCATAGTATTTTATACATAAACTGCATGCCATAAGTTCTTAAAGTATTTGGAGTAGTTGCCCTTTGAAATTCTTTAAAATTAGAGTAGTTGCCCTTAGAATACTGACGTCACATTGTTTTGTCTGGAGCAGAACAAAATGGCAGCGTCGAAATTTGCTCAAATCTCTGCAGAGGAAAAGGAAAAAACATTTAAAATTGAATAGCAACAAAACATTGTAAGTAAACATGGGTGAAGCAAAGATTTTGAAAGAGTATTTGTAAGGTGAGATTGAAAATTTTGAAGAGTTTAAATGAGTTAAATTGGACGAGATGAAAGGCATCTTGTACATGGCTTTGCGTAGATCATCGCTATTTGTGAATAAATATGTCGCTTGAAAGTCCTCGAGAAAACAAAACACTTATTAGGTTAGTTACTGACTCACTACGGAAATATATTGGGTTGCCTTCGCCTCGCCATCTATGAGATTGATCAACCCAATATATTTCCGTAGTGAGTCAGTAACTAACCTAATAAGTAATATTACATATACGTGTATATTTACATTCTCCAGTGTCTTTGCCTGTGATAACACTACGTATCGATTTTGTACTATATAACCCAATAATACAAATGACGCAAAATTGCTTATCTATATTTTAAATATTTAATCGTACGATGGCTTAAAATTATATAAATATAAGTAATAAGGAATCATTCTTTGAATATTAAGAGGTGATAATTTTGGTCGGGGCGTGATCAAATCTATCATAAAGCCCTTCGGGCTTTATTGGATTTGATCACGCCCCGAACAAAATTATCACGTCATAATACTCAAAGAATGATTCCTTATTCCTTATATAAAATATCATACAAATGAATACTGATCGTAATACATGTAGCTACAAAGAATGACACAGTTACGTAATTTTATAAGATAGAGCCACCTACATTCCGGCAGCTGATAAATCTAAATGAAATGCAGGATAACTGAAACAGCTAACAAATTTGCAAATCTTTTATCCAAAAACAGTGTTTCGGCCATTTTTTTTTCGTTTTCTTAATAAAAAAATATTCTAAATGTTTAAAAACAAAACCGCTTATTTTTATTTTTGTATATAATAATTTCTTTTAGATTTGGTCCAAAGCAAAATAGCAATCTTAGACGAAGATCTACAGTTTGCAAAACTCTGTGGTGATTTAGCAAATGATTTTCCACGGCAGAAATTTCAACAGCTACAGAGTATATTAAGCGGTTAGTAATGAAGATAATTTATAATTTTGCTAAAGAATCATATGTTGGTAGCAAAAGAGGTATCGCGGCTTTTCCTATTATTTTGCCTACACCTGTGTTTGGACGGAAAGTATCTGTTACTAAATATAGTTTCAGATACTTAGCTGTCGCAATATGATTTTCGAAACCCGGATACACTGTACTGATTTTATAATGATGTCTGTAACAACTGATTTGTCATAAATTCTAGAAACTCTATGTATAACAGAAGTTGATATTCTGAACCCTGATATGGTAAAGCAAAGTGCAATGGATAGAGTACATGTTGTAACGGGATGAGCGGAGGCTACTCCAAACAACAACAAGACATCTTAAATTTAACAAAATTTAATAACAAAAAAAATAAGAGAAAGAAAGAAAAGATAGAAATATAAACACTAAACCACACAAACACTCACACACCTTTCACTCAACAAGAAAAAATATGATGTTTATACAAATGACAAAAAATAAATTACAAGAGTGTCTGAATCTCCGGGGCTGTAGTCCTGGACCAACTACGGACAACCACAACTAGAGTAGTTTCGTCACCACAATCATCATCATCACCATCGCCATCATAATCATCGACACTATAATCATAATAGACATCATCGTCATCACCATAATCATCTACTTCATCATCATCACCGACGTCACCATGAACGACATCATCTACATCATCTTCATCGACATGACCATCATCATCGTCGTCGTCATCATCACCATAACATCATCGTCGTCATCAACATGAACATCGCATCGTCATCGACTTCACCATGAACGACATCATCTACACCATCTTCATCGACATGACCATCATCATCATCGTAGTCATCGACATCATAACATCATCGTCGTCATCAACATGAACATCGCATCGTCATCGACTTCACCATGAACGACATCATCTACACCATCATCATCGACATGACCATCATCAACAATATGACACTACAATAAGTGTACAAGTGACACCATAACACCATAATAAAAACAATATTGTATAATACATCATATAAGTATCTCACTGATAGTATCAAACTATGATAATGTATAAATAGTATTATATTAAAGGCAACATCTCAAAATATTGTAAGTATATGGTAACTAAGTTATTTGTTTACAGTAAACAATATGGCGTCTGAGACTTCCGGTGACGCACTTCCGCCCAAGTAGTTAAGTGGAAAAAGTGACAATAAATTGTTGAAATAAGATAACGCATAGAAAATAGCCCTTTAAATCACCGTTTCTTTATACAGCAATAGCAAAAACTGTACTATAGAAAAAGACGAATTCCATTTAAACACTCTCGCTAAAGTCACACATCAGTGAACACACAGGTAACTCTACAGTGAACAATGGTCAAGGTGACTTTATAGGACGACTGCGTAATACTAATAAAAAGGCAAAAATTTACAAATAAACTACACCAAACTAAATAAATACTTACCACGGTCAGCTATCCGTGTCCGCGTCAAATGCTGAACTTGTGAAACTAAAACATGCCACACAGGCTTCTACCACGATACCCCCTTCACACACTAAGCACGTCTTTATTGCTGGACAGCTCGGCCGGGTATAACTTAGCGCCTATTGTTAGCGTCGGCCAAGCACGTTGCAAAGAATTATGGGAAAAATAAAATCGGGTGTGTTCGATATGAACAGTGATTGTCACACATGTACAGTGATAATGAAAAGAACTGTTTATATTGGGCGTACTCATACTCAGACTGAATTAAACAATTTAAGATAATATAAAAAAAAACCCAGATACGTGTAACTTAATCTCTCTATTCTGTTCATGTTCAAGCAAAATGCAATGGATTAAAGTGTAAATAGAGTACATGTATAGTGGTAATGAATATATATATATATATATATATATATATATATATATATATATATATATATATATATATATATATATATATATATATATATTTTGGGTGTACTCATACTCAGACTGATTTAATCAAGATAATTTAAAAAAAAAAAAAAAACCAGAAGAATAGATTCATGTAACTTAACCTATCTACTCTGTTCATGTTTCAATTTAAGTGAAAAAAAAATTACTACTTTGCGGATTCGAACCAGCGACCACAAAATCAACAGACCACTGCGTTACCACTAGGCCACGCATCTAACATTTTCTGAAGATGCATTTTTAATATGGCTATATACATGATTGTATTAGAAAAGACACTAATTGAAATATTTGTCTAATTTTCAGTACGAAGACCACGTTAAACCAAAACTAATTCAATGTAAACGTGTACTACAATGCCTGTAGAACATAATTTTAATCGGATGTCTTTGATTTAGAGTGGTTTAAATAGTCAAATATCCAATTTTCATCGTATACTAACTACTTTCCTATAATTATATCCCTAAAAAAGCCTGAATATTTTAAAGATGTCAAGTAAGATAACTAAGACTCTTAGAGCATGGTGATTATGTAATTTGCGTTTCTTTGAATATATTTAAACTAAATATTGTATAATATTGAAAATGTCTGATGTTTGAAAAAGGCTATATTTGAGGGCAAATCGTATATGAAGTGCGCTATACCTCTTTGAACACATCAGCATTTTTTTTTCAAATGATACTATATATGTCGTGTTCAATTATAAATGCTACCTTTTTAGAATAGCTTTTGATTAAACTTATCGAACAAAAATGTTTAAATAATGTATATAGAATAAAATTTTCTTTAAATAAATTTCAAGCATTTAGAAGTTTAAGTAACATTTACAGTCGGTTATTAAAAGACAACAAATTCAAAGAAAGTGTAACAGAAGACGTTCCTTTCACCAATGACAGCGTCAAGTCGACCATTAACATGTCATCACAAAAGCAACGCATGCTTTAGCTGAAAATTTAAGAATTTCTTTCCATATTTAGACTTTTAAGTTTTTCTACATAGTATGTTTGTAGTTTATATACCAGATCTTTAAGTTGTCACCATAAACGAAATCCATAGTTCAGGAAAACGAGGGGACCAACATTTGCGTTATGAATAGAGGTTCTGTTAAATGTTTGTCCAGCAACTTGCTAAAAGGATAGGCCGTGTCTAACATAACCCCATCCTCTTGGAGATGAATTTTCGAATGTAATAAATCTTATTTTCTTACATTTCAAAATTCGTTTCAATTTCTTGTCGATATTTGATTGTATAGCAATTGTTTAACATAAATGATAGTTGAATTGAGGAATTTTTTATTCACAGGTTTAAAATATCTACAATTCTTGATTTTAATTCTCATACATATATTTTGTTCAAAAATATTATTAAGAAGGACCAAAGAAAAATTATTTGTCTATGATTTCCTCCCTTTTTATACACATCTACATTAAGATGTCCTCTACAATATATGTTATTTTTGCAGTCACTTTTTGCCCTGCTAGAAAATTATTTTTGTATCTATCATACCCTTTTATGGCATTATGATTTTTATTGGAAAATTCAATTTTCTGAAGAAAAATTGAAATTTAATATCAAATTTTTATCCTATTATTTTAAGAAGAGTAATAAATTTATAAATTGATTTGAACATTGACATATCAATATCAAAATTCAATTATTTTAAGGAGATATTTGAATTTGAATGCATATATTTATTACAACATTGCCTGTTTTGCATAGCAAAATCAAAATTTTAAGAAAAACTCGATAAATATAAACACTTCAATTTTTTAAAATTCATTTATATTGTATAACGCAATACGCCGCAATTACAAAACGTATTAATATAAATATTGTATGTTTTGTAGCTTCGAAAACAACAAGAAACATGAAATCCTTAATGGCGGTAAATTCAGTGTTGGACTGTTTTGCTATTCTTCTAGACGAAAATCTTTTCTCGAAAGCGGATGTTAGTTTCATACAATTTCTTTGTAAGGAAACGAACTGTGAAGAACTACATAACAAGTGTGCGGAATATTTACGAGGACATGAAGTACATTTCTTCAAAGAAGGTATATATGTTTTGATATTTTAATCCTCATTCTCATTTACAGTTTTCAATTGTACTGGCACGTTAAACAACCTAAGGCATTAGTACTAAAATGCACAATATGACAGGACACAAACTCGATATACGTACATCATAAAATGATTTGCGGATAAAAAAAAAAAAGATAAGTGCATGGACTGTCTTGGTATGGAATGCATGTAAGGTGTAGTAAATGACGTTGATTAAAGACAGCTAATATAATGTGACAAATTTTTGGAGATGTGGCCAGGGTATGCTTCTTTAGTACCATTACATAAACAGGCTATAGACTTATGTTCAAACCATGACAAGACACGACCAATGCCAGAGAAAATTAAAACCAATCATTAAAATAGATAAAACAAAATACTTTTTCAAGTTATTTTTGTGTTTTATATAGAAACTATAGTATACAATATTAGAAGTTTTAAACATCAATTATAAGATATCGGGTAAAACTAATTTTAACATAAACTTTGCTCATTTTATGAAGCAAATTTACCCTCTGTTTATTTATACATTTGTACTGTTTGAAAGTTTTACGTACGATTTCGTCAAGGTTAAATTTGGAAGAAGAATTGGTTGATTATTTTAAGAGTTATACATCATCTGCACATCAAAATCTTTGTGACACGTTACAGAATTCAGATTTTTATGATTTAAGAAATGAAGATAATAATTTTTCTATTTATCGATGTATCAAAGAAAAAATTGACCGGAAACATCATCAATGCGCGTAGCGACTTTTGTAACTAGATAGCCAGTGATGTACTTGAATAGTTTATATGCCGCTTGAAATGCGCTGAAGGAGTTGATGCATTACTCATAGCTTTGCTTTACGATGCCTATTCTGATGACCGATCATGTACGTGTGTTAATTCAAAAATCATCGTTAGCAAATTTGAACAGCGGTGTTACCAAAGCGCCAATACCTTATTAAACTAATAAATATGAAATGATACCAGTATCAAACTTTATTTAAGAAAACACTGAGTGACCTTAAAAAATGAAAGTCTTGAATAGGGGTGGTGATACATGTGTATATATATATATATATATATATATATATATATATATATATATATATATATATATATATACTTAAATAAATAAAACAGAATGCGACAGTCCAAATTAAATAAATTGTTTACTGTAAACAATTTATTTAATTTGGACTGTCGCATTCTGTTTTATTTATTTAAGTATTTTTTGCTGTACCAAGGCTTTATTTATCTACATATATATATATATATATATATATATATATATATATATATATATATATATATATATATATATATATAAAATAACACTAATCGCAAAACTTAAGCGCTTTCATTTCAGACGTTTTACAATATATATAATTCAAAGATAATATTTCTAGAATAAAATTCCCAATCGATAAGACTGCAAACGTTTTCGCCATTCCTGGTTCTTCTTCAGGCAGTTACGTACAACTGACTAATATGTTACGCAGTTACGTCAATAAGCAATAAGTCAATAAGCACAGTAACATAAAAGTAGCGGAAAGGTAAAGTCACAGAGCAAAAAGGCGCTAAAATAATAATATCAAAGTCCCTTTTCTTTGATATCAAATGGAAGCCCGAGTAAATTTAAAAAACGTTTGCATTACATGTTTTAACAAAATATCTTATACATGAAACGATAATACACAAAATTTGCGAAAATTTCGTTAAAAATGTGGTGTAAATTTTCGAGCTCGGGCGTGCATAAACGCTTTGCCAGCATTCTTCTTTAGTTTATATTTATGATTATTTATAGTCATTGATCTACAATGCATGAAAGCTTCGCTTTTCTATTAAGGTAAGTTTTGGAGGAGTTGCATGAACAAAATAAACAGTAAAAAAAATCACTTAATTATCAAAATCTCAAACCGGAAGTGACGTCATCAGCTCACAGTTTTTGAAACCTCCAGATATGACTATGACTAATCAGTCCTAAAATTTGGTGCAAATGGATCAACTAGTTTTTTTACAAAAACGCTCTAAAAATATCAGAAGAATCTTAAGAAAAACGATAGGGGCGTCCATTTCTAAAAGAAAAGAAAAAAAACATTACATTCACTGTAAGCGTTGGAAACAAAAAACCTTAACTAAACGCGAGCAACGAGCAATTCCACTGAACCCTTTGTAAAGATTTAAATAGACATACATCGAATTTTGATAAAATAAATTATAACGGAGACTTGACGCGAGCAACGAGAGGTTTTCCGTTTGAATACACCTTTTCATTCGCTATCAGGATACATGTTCTTTACTATCGTTTCTAAACACTTTTTCAAATTCCTTTCAACCCTCTTTAGGGATTACAATAGACATACATGTACATTTATACCAGAAAAAAGGAGCTATTATTGTGTTTTTTGATCAAATAAAAAACGTAAAAAGGTAAAATCCATTATATACAGAAAAAAAATCAGCACTCAAAGTTTGAACATGGGTCGCCTGGGGACAAGTTCACCACTCTAACAATTACGCAACGGGAACTCTCGCTCCAATACTTAATTTTGGCCCAAATCTCGAGAAAAAAGGAATAAACATATTATATACTCATTTAAACGTGTCTAACAAAAAAAAAACCCCAAATCTTTTTTTTTCTTTCCAGCGACAACTGGAAGTTACGGCGAACGTTAATATACGCAAAGGGCACTTGGCTATAGACCCTCTATATCGCTGACAATTTGAAAGTTCATTCTTTGATACCTTTGAAGAAAAACTGTTAACTGGTAAACACATGACATCTGATATGTCTCATGACCGGAAATGACCACCAAAACAAAGGATCTACAATTTTCCCGCAGAGAGAGAGAGAGAGAGAGAGAGAGAGAGAATCCACTGGTATTCCAAAATTCCGACACATAGCATCGTTTGTGAATGTTGGGGGGCGGCCTCATTTCAGTAATTATTGTCAAAAACCTACTTTCATTTTCGATAAAAATGCCCGAAATAGCAAAAATGAGAATAAGGTGGTGGACACGCTTTAGCGGATCCAAGTCAGAGGTAGTTTGCATTAAAATATTTACTTGCAATGAAATAAATGTTGAATAATTGCGTAAACAACGATTATATTTACTGGTAACTTATTTAGAGTAAACACAGAAGTTAAGATTTGACAAATGTTGAACAAATAAAATGAGCCAATCCGTTCCTTGAATGCGCGATACTAGTTTTGATGGATAGATCGCTTGCAAAGGACGACCTTAGAGGCGTGTTCAGCAAAGCGAGCGCTCGCGAACACTCTCCGAAATTTGTGTTGCAGGTACATGGAAATTTGTTGAACACACCTCTGGTGAGAGAATCGAATAGAACTTTCCAGACCCACGTAACAAAAAACGCGGCTTGACTTATGGCAAAAAGTGTAGGACGGGTTCATCATGCATCGCGGGCAGATACTTTGGATCAGACATCTCTGGTTAATAGAAAAGAGTTAATAAAATGGAAAGCGATTTTAGTCTTGATGGAAAAAAACCTTTTTTTTTCAAAACGGGGTGCCCCCAGGAAAGCGAATTGGCTAATTAACGTCATGGTGGAAAGTGTAAGGGTAGTTAACCATCGGGTAGATACGAAAGCCTAGAAGGCTCATTCGAGATTCAGATTACGAGATTCGAAATACGAGATTTAATATCTAAATTAATAAATTATGGATCGAAACCTGTATCCTAGCTGTATCAATATGTCAAAGAACCTCAAACATGTATGTAGGAGATCTACGATTTATTTAGAAGCATGAAGCACATGTGTGGTACATCGTCATGCGCACAATGATAACAACAGTCGCTTGTGTCCTTTACAAATATATCAGATCTTGTATCGGGCCGCTTAGGCACATTATCAATTGTACACTGTAGATAGTTAAGTTAATATTGTTACATCTCCCTTTTTTCAAACAATAAGGACAGAGTAAAAGATCTATAACTACTTGTAACTATTGACTATTGAACATAGTTCTCCAGATACTGGGGTGGTTTCACTACGCGGCCATAACGAGTGGTTAGAGCGGACTCTCGGTTGGTGGTTACTTCACTGCTCGGAATTACCATGGGTTGGTCATTTGCGTTTTGTTAAAGGTCAGCAGTTTCAGATATGGCTGTTTTTCGATCGTTCTCAGGAGGATCCTCAATAGACGGTGCTGTGTATTCCGGAAGTACCATAAAATCATTTCGTTCCTCACGCCTATCTTTTAGGTGAGATCGGTTTCTCCTGTACGTTCCGTCTTGAGTTTGCACGTTGTACGATCTTGATTCTTCTCTTCTGATGATTGTTCCTTTCTTCCACTCCTTGTCTTGTAGTTGTGTTGGCTTCATTCGCACTGTGTCTCCTGGTTGCAATTCACGTAGGTCTTTTGCTGTTCGGTTATAGTAGTGCACTTGTCTGTCCTTTTCCCTCCTCATCTTGATGTTAGCTCGATCACCAACATATGAGAGTAGTGATTCTTTTACAGGCATCAGCGTTTTGGTTCTACGGTTGATTATTCGCTGACACGGACTCTCTCCAATACCCTGGGATGGTGTGTTTCTGAATCCAGTTCAGCAAGCCATGGGTCTTGTCCACTGTGTTTAGCTTTATTCATCAGTTGCTTTGCTGATTTAACTGCATTTTCTGCTTTCCCGTTTGATTGAGGGTAGGCTGGACTCGATGTCTTATGGTCGAATTCCCACATATGCTTAAAGTTACTGAATTGTTGAGAGGAAAATTGGGATCCATTGTCACTGATGACTTTGTCTGGAATTCCATGCCTAACGAAGTGTTGTTTTAGCTTGTTGATCCCTGCTGCTGATGAATTGGTCTCCAATCTGTCTATTTTGAAGAAATTGCTGAAGTAGTCTACGGTGATGAGGTACTGGTCATTGCTGACTTGTGAATGGAAAAGGTCTACTCCTACTACAGACCACGGACGGTTAGGCGTCTCGTGCGAGATGAGAGTTTCTTTCTGTTGTGACGGTTCATAAGTTCTACAAATGTCACACTTAGAGACTAGATCCTTGATTTCTGAGTTCATGCCTGGCCAATACACACATTCTCTGGCTCTGCGAAGGCATCCTTCTGCTCCAATGTGTGACTGGTGAAGTTTCCTCATGACTTCTGCACGTAATCCCTTTGGTATGACACAGTGGGTTCCTCTGTATACGATACCATCTTGCACAGAAAGTTCACATGAAAGTAAGGGTGCACTTCCATGGGTGTACTTTCCTTAGTCCTCGGCCATCCTTGAAGGATAGTTTTCTTCAGCAACTCGTGTGTTACGTCACTGGTCTGTTTAATCTTCAACATCCTTGCTTGTGAGATTGGTAGGTATTCCACCATGTTGATATCTTCAAATGTTTTGAAGACTTCCTCTGTTCAAGCTTCTTTTGACAGTTTCTTTGGATGGGCTCTGGACAGAGCGTCTGCCACGTACATCTCCTTGCCTGGCTTGTACATGATCTCAATTTCATATTTCTGAAGTCTCAAAAACATGCGTTAAAGGCGTTTTGGAGCGGAGATAAGAGGTTTCTTGTGAATTATTTCTAAGGGTTTGTGGTCGCTTTCCAAAAGCACTTTTCTTCTATACGTGTACTGGTTGAATCTTTCCATTCCAAATACCACAGCCAATAACTGCTTTTCAATCTGTGCATACTGCTGTTCAGCTGGAGTCAAGGCTCTGCTCGCATAAGCGACAGGCTGTCCTTGCTGTAGAAGGGTTGCGCCAAGTCCAGTGCTTGATGCATCACACTGCGGGTTTTTTCCTACTTCGAGTCGAAGTATCTCAACACAGGTGCTTGCGATATTGCCTCTTTGATGTTGCTGAAGGCTTCTTCGTGCTCAGGTGTCCATCTCCAAACAACATTCCTGTGTATGAGGGAACGAATCGGATCACACATGACACTTAAGTTGTTCATAAACTTGACTAGATAGTTCACAAGGCCTAGGAATCTATGAACACCGGCTACATCCTTAGGACTTTCAGAATCAATGATAGCCTGTACTTTATGAGGGTCAGGCTTTAGTCCCTTTGCTGTCAGAACATGTCCAATGTAGGGCATTTCTTTTAGTTGCAACTTGAACTTGAACTTCACGGCAACGACATAAGAATCTGCTTAGCTTATGATCATGGTCACGTATGGCTTCCTCTTCACTTTCTCCTTCTCCGTAGATGAGGATGTCGTCTGCTACAGCTTTAACACCAGGTAAGTTTTGAATGGCTAGTTATAATCGATGCTGGAATATTTCCGGCGCTGGTGAGATCCCAAATGGTGGACGACGCCAGCGATAACGTCCATAAGGATTTTCGAAGGTTGAAAGATAGCTGGACGGCTCATCAAGCTCAACGTGCCAAAATGCATTCTTCACATCACAAACTGTGAAGATACGTGCTTTTGCTAAATCCGGTAATACATCTTCGATTATCAGAAGTGGGTAATGACTGCGCAGCAGGGCCTTGTTCAAAGGCTTTGGATCTATACAAATACGTAACTTGACATTAGATTTCTTGAATGCTAAGAGGCTCGAGACTCAGTCAGTTGGCTGGTTCAGTGCTTCAATGCATATGACTTGTAACCCATCCAGTATTTTAAGCTCTTGCTGTAGCAAGGGTTTGATTGCGACTGGGACTCGTCCCAACGTAAGTTTTACTTGGGGAACCGTATCATCTACTTCCAGATGTACTTGTTCAGTGAAAAGTCCATTTCCGGGAAGATGTCTTCTCAATTTCTTCCATAGAGAGATGCCGATCACTAGAGGAGTCCTCCATAGCCATGATGTTATCATGTTGTACAGCAATTAATTTCATACGTGTGCTTGAGCCCAGAATGGGGTATGAACCCCTACTGAAAACGACAAAGTTCTCATCATAACTTTCTCCAATCTTTGGATTGGTCAAGGTAATTTCGCAGGTACCAATGGTCTTCATCTCTTGACCATTATAGACTCTTAATGTGTGCTGTCCACTCTGGATCTTCACATTTCCGGGTATAATGTCCTTGCTTAACACATTAATATGGTTCAACATATTAAGATTGTATCATATTGATGTGTAGAGTGCTAATTTCTGCGCTTCCAGTATACTTTAAACAAGAGACCCATGGGAACTGAAAACCCTAACTAACCCAACCCCATTTTTTTCTTTTCTCTAAACCTTTCTCCTGCATTCCCGACATATAATGTCGCCAATGCACACGTTCTTTGGAAAGAATCACCATGGTACCATTTTATAGAGTTGATTTTGAATGGCAAACACAGCAGTTTTTGCTCGGCATTATTTTTCTACGTGGCACTTGTCTCGAGTAACACAGAGTGAATTCTTGTCCTCAAACAAAGCGTACTTAAACTAAGGTATAGTTCCGGTTGATTGCTTTTACATGTAGTTAACTATATATACTTTTTTCCATTGATATCTTTAATTCAAAGAGCAAATGTGAAATTAAGGTATCTCACTCCTCAATGTTCTTGTATCAAGAATTTCTTGAGAAGTATATCATTGAAATCTGTAGACAAAACACACTTTAAAAAATACCAAATATTTGGAGGTCAGTGTTAATCTCTCTGAGTTATGGCCAATTCAATTTAATTTGTCCTTTTTGCATCTAAAATGCGATTTAAGCCTGATTAGGATTTGCTGTCAGTATTTTTGATTAAGCAAACTTTTTTCTTGAAATATTGTTTTTAATTATGCACAATGGTCTCGCTGAATAGAGGGATTATGAAAAGAAATTGTACGAAGCTGCAAAATTTTTGCGTCACCTTTTTGCACTTAAAATAGACAATTTCTATAATAGTTACAATTTGATTTAAACTAAAAACATTTTGAATATCATGAATTTTATAAGATTAATCCAAATTTGCCAAGATTTGTATTCAGTATCATTTTGACATAATAAATCATGGGGTCTGTAACGTCAAATTTTAGATATATGGCTTCAAAGGTAATATTCTCGCAAAATTTGGCTTAAAAAATTGGACATTTTCTATATGTTTGCATGATTTTATGCTAAACATCTATCACCCTTTCAAAATTTAGTTTTGTACAAGTCATACAGGACCTATAGAACATGTCACATCCAAACTTATCAAATGTTAAAAATGTGAATATTGAATAAAGTATTATTGATAAAATGAAAAGTATATTGAAAATTCATAAATTTGCTTGTTTCTGTCATTTTTGACTAAAACACCCTCCGGACGAGAAAATAGTTCCTCCCAAAACTTGTTGCTTGTTTCTTGAATTCAAATGGATTTTCTTTATGAATGCTGTGAAATTATGAAATGATGATTTTTTTCTGTGAGGTTTAAATTAACAAAATCATATTCCATAAATATAATGAACATCTGCACAATGAAATCAAAACGTGGGGAGTGGGATACCTTAACGTAGAAGATCGAAGTTAGATATACAAATGTTTGTAAATGTCGTTTATTTTTTAAAAAGAAAATGTATGCCTACAGATGGAATCGAACCAGGGCACAAAAACATCATGTGTGACATAGCCAGCGTTTTAAACTACGGAGCTATCCAGAACTTAAACTTTTCTATGTAAACATAGATCACTTTGATAGAAATCAGTTTCCGAATTTTCTTTTTTTCTTGCAAAATTCGACCCCAGGGCTGGGGTGTCTCGAAAACAATTATATCTTTATTTATTCCTTTGAACAAATGAACAAAATATTCAAGATCTGTAATGGGGCAGGTCGTTCTGCAAAAACCATGCAGAAATGCACCATTTTACTAAGAAAATGCTGTTTCAGCCAAATTTAAAGATTCATAACAAAGTTGTAAGAGCAATATGATAGTTCAAAATGCAAATTCCCAAAAAAGATTAGAAAAATGTACGATGGAAAATAACAAAAATACTTTGATTTTCAAAAGTGATTTATTTACCCTATAGGTAAATTCTTTTGTTATTCGCAATAGACTCTTTATGTATCAACCTTTGATTTTTTTTGGTTGGGGCATTATCAGGCTCCGCCTATCATTAAGATAACCAAAAACAGTAAACATTTATACAAAACAAAGACGCTCCATCACAAAATTATTTTTTTTTTATCAAATACAAATATGTTAAATTGAATTGCTTAAATTAATATCTGAGTTTAGCGGATGGTTTTTTAATATTTGACAGCGGGTTAGTGTTGATTTTCTTGATATATGGATGCAATAATGTTTGAAATGTAGAAATAGTAGGTCTCTTACGAAAATTAAGGGAAACTGGAGTCGAAACATTGGTCGAAGCGTAAACCGTCTTTGGTTCCGACATTTACACGTTTTCCAGAATCAAACTATGAGGGTTTACGAAGAGAAGTGGATGTAGGCTATGCCTGTCCACTTCTCAAAAGAGAATACAAAGCTATGAGTAGTGCATCAACTCCACCGGCGTATTCCAAGCGGTAGATATATGGCTATCGTACAGATGTAGTTACAACAAAATATACAAAATTCGCGCATACAACTATTTTCGCCCACGATCGCGTCTCCTTGTATGGTTATGCACAGTTGCATACTGTAAGTCGTTTTAATTCCACGGTGTTAAAATTTCACGATTTCTAATAAAGTACCAATTGCGATGGTTTTAATCTCACCCTGCTTGAAAATCAATTAATCAGAATATAAGCATTGAAAAGTTTTTGAAAACTAATAATAGTATTCACGATGGGTTTAATTTCGCGGGAAAATATTAAATTGCGAACAAAGTGAAATTAAAACCATCGTGATTATTTGCCAATCTACAGTATTTCACATGCGCAGATCTAGAAAAGGGGGGGGGGGATCCTCGACTCCTACTCCCCGGAAAATGAAAATTTATTCAATGAACATAATAAATTTCTCCCAAATATGCCTCAGACCCCCCCCCCCCCGGGGCAAACACAATTATCCTTCGGACCCACCCCCCCCCCCCTTTGAAATAAATTCTGGATCCGCGCATGTTCCTGCGATTTAACTCACATTAAAACCAGTTTTTACGAATCTTGCTCCACAGTCAATTACATCACATGCCATTGCATATATTTCCCTTCCGTTTTCAAGTCAGCCGGTTTAGATTTCAACTCTCTATTTTTGTTAAATCCTTTAAATTCAGTAGCTCTGCTCATCTGAAGGCGCATCCTTTTTGAATATTGTTGCTGTTGTAGTTTTGTATTCATACGCGCCGCTTCATGTACATTATTTACATTTTTGATCAATGACACTTCACATTTTATGATTTGAAAATGTTTTGATAAATGATAAGAAATAAATTTAATGATTGTTCTGTTGGTCGTCGTATTGACGGGAAAACTTTTTTATCAATGTGTTACGCGCATTGATGAATTTTTCCGGTCAATTTTTCCTTTGATACGTCGATCAATATAAAAATTATTAAAAATTATTAAATTCATTTTAGAGAGCCACACAATTTTTCGCAGTTAGAAAACCGATCAGGATTTTAATGATTCAGTCAAAATGTTGAAATCATGAATGATATCATTTATGATTAATTGCCTTTTTATAAGACTTACCGTCCAAGATTTACAGTCATCTCAAATAATGAAAAAGGCAATATTCCACGATGTTGATATACAAGTCTGTGTGATATATGCAGATAATAGAGAATTTAAATTAATTAAAGTCTTTCAGAATTAATAAGTATATTTTACCTTTTAGATAAAATGCAACTTGATGAAAACTGGATGATTTTTTTCCAAGCTGGTCTTGTCCACATTCAGGAGAAAAATGACCCAGAGCAAGCTTTGGCATACGCGTGGCAGTTGTACAGCTCTGGTGAGAAATATTACAGTGAACTTGAGGAGGAAGATACTGCACTTAATATCTACAGACATTGTTCGATTTTGTTGAACCTGATAAATGACAAGGGGGTAAGTACACGTATGTTTATTTCTGAATAAAGATTTTTGAAAATAGGTTTCCCCGGTGAATATTTTGGGTTCGAGATGACGCATTTAGCTAGATTGTTTTTTTTAGTTTGCCACTATACAAAAATGGCAGCACTTTGATGGCAGAAGATAAGTGTTGATCAGTTCGTCATTTTATCAGTTAATCTCAATAAAAATGCAGATTTTCTGTTGATTTATCTCACTTATTCCTTCAAATACTTGATTGAAAGTCCCAAAACAATGCTCAAAAGAACATATATCTAAAAATGTTGATTGTTGACCTCATATAATCTAATTGACAGCAAATTACCGTTCGTCTACTACTTTTACTATAAATCAGTCACTGTTATCAGGTTTTTTTTTCAATAATAAAATATCAATAACTTTCTTTGTAACTTTGAATAAAAAAAGGTTGTTTTTATAAATTAGATAGAGGAAATCACTGCATATTTTTGGATTGTTGCTTAGAAAGAAAAGTTTTTTTTTATTTTCAAAAAGTTTATTAGAAATATTTTTACAATTAAGAAAGTTGTATTTATTATATTTTAGTTTTTGAAGAATATCTTCAAAATTCATCAAAAAATATTACATGACCACTAACTCATAAAGTAGATCATTGACCTATATTTTTGAAAGTGCAAAATGAAACTTTAAGGTATTATATGTTTTACGTTAACATCAGTGGGATAATTAAGCATTCTGAATAAAAATGCATCCTAAAACATGATCATTGTTAAAATATATTTTGCTTTTTATTATTTAATCAAAATAAAAAATCAAAAATTATAAAAGTGAATACTTGCACCAGCTAGGCATTTTAATCTTTGCTCTCCTTTTTTTATATTTATAAAGTTTTCTTTTCGTGGGTTACGTTCTTCCGAGATTGGTCGACTATGTTTAGGCAACATTTAACTAGAGTGTATTAATGATAATAATGAAATTGACAATAACATTTACAACCTTTTAACAAAATGTTCACAATGTTAACATAAAATGGGTTTTTTTTCATTAGAAAAATGATCCATTTTTGAGGACGAAGTGTTTCTACAGAGGTTTGACTTTTAATTCTTACTTTTTGTTCAAATTCAAATTAAAGAAATGAACAAATGATCTTATATTTCTCAGCAATACAATGCTTTTATCCCAATAGAGAAACTACTCTCATCCCAACCGATAGACCCATCATGTGTTTGGATCCCTTTTCTCTTCGATCCTGACATCATCCTTGTGGTTAGTTTTATATAATTTTTATTTGTATTTTATCAAATATATGACTGTATCAAAACACATACAAAAACGCATGCCTGCGCGCGCAAAATACCTAAAACAATAACAGCAACGAAAATTACAAAGTTTAGATTAATCATTTTGGACTCACATGAGTTGTTTTATTATTTGTAATGTACGTTGAATAATAGCATATAGTTGTATTACCATTTAGATAAAACAACAAGATGGGATATTTTTGCTAAACTTTCTTGTAAAATGAGTTTAATTTTACTACTTTATCAATCAATTTTTAGTTGCAAAATCATGTTGAATTGAAAACATTATATTCCCTTACTAGTTTTTGGTATCGAACCGCAGAAAAATAAGTAGCTGTGCTACAGTATTTACTGGTCAACATCTTGGTTTTTCTTGTCTTTCTTTTTTTTAGAAGAAAATTAAACTTTTAAGGGACATATCGACAATGATCGATGAATATTCAGACCTAGAACACATCAATGTTTGGCCATGTAGGCTAGAGATAAAGATTTCTTACGAAAATCTTTTGGGTTTCTACAGAGAACACCCTAGCAGCATCGATTTTATAAACAGAGAGCGATTCAATTATTTTATTCAAAGCGGTTGGAAGCTATTGGAAAAGGTAAAGATATACCAAATTCGATATCAAAATATTTTTAAAAAGTCATATGTTGAAATAATTGTCCTATAAACACGTTACTATTCAGCCATTCAGTAACAAATATGGAGAGTTTGTTTGCTATTTTAGAACCACACACAGTTGGTTTGCCGAATGTGTCAAAGTAGTAAGTACTAATTCTTAGATTCTTAGTCTGCATATTCATGACTTTTTAGCTCACCTGAGCTGAAAGCTCAAGTGAGCTATTCTGATCACATTTTGTCTGTTGTCCGTCTATGTGTCTGTCCGTCCGTCTGTCTGTAAACTTTTCACATTTTCAACATCTTCTCAAGAACCACTGGGCCCATTTCAACCAAACTTTGCACAAAGCATTCTTAGCCTAAGGGAATTCAAAGTTGTGAAAATTAAATACCACGCCCTTTTGCAAAGGGAGATAATTAGGAATTTATGAAAATTTTCGAGAAACTTTCAAAAATAAAACCAAAAAAAAAACCATAAAACAAGGAAAGCTGAAACTTGTGTGTAAGCATTCCCAGGTAGTGTAGATTCAAAGTTGTCAAAAGCACGTGCCCCGGGGGTAGGATGGGGCCACAATTAGGGGTCGAAGTTGAACAAAGGAATATATAGAGTTAATCTTTAAAAATCTTCTTCTCAGAAACTAATTAGCCAGGAAAGCTGAAACTTGTGTGGAAGCAACTTCAGGTAGTGTAAATCAAAGTTGTGAAAATCATGAGCCCTGGGGGTAGGATGGGACAACAAGGGGGGGGGGGGTCAAAGTTTAACATATGAATATATAGAGTAAATCTTTAAAAATCTTCTTCTCAAAAACTAATCAGCCAGGAAAGCTGAAATTTGTGTGAAAGCATCCTCAGGTAGTGTAAATTCAAAGTTGTGGAAATCATGACTCCCGGGGGTAGGGTTGGGCCACAATGAGGGGGGGGGGTCGAAGTTTTACATAGGAATATACAGAGTAAATCTTTAAAAATCTTTTTCTCAGAAACTAATCAGCCAGCAAAACTGAAACCTGTGTGAAAGCATCCTCAGGTAGTATAAATCAAAGTTCTGAAAATCATGACCCCCGGGGGTAGGGTGGGGCCACAATGGGGGGGGTCAAAGTTTAACATAGGAATATACAGAGTAAATCTTTAAAAATCTTCTTCTCAGAAACTAATCAGCCAGCAAAACTGAAACCTGTGTGAAAGCATCCTCAGGTAGTGTAAGTCAAAGTTGTGAAAATCATGACCCCCGGGGGTAGGATGGGGCCACAATGGGGGATTGAAGTTAAACATAGGAATATAAAGAGTAAATCTTTAAAAATCTTCTTCTCAGAAACTAATTAGCCAGGAAAGCTGAAACTTGTGTGGAAGCAACTTCAGGTAGTGTAAATCAAAGTTGTGAAAATCATGAGCCCTGGGGGTAGGGTGGGGTCACAATGGGGGGGGGGGGTTAAAGTTTAACATAGGAATATATAGAGTAAATCTTTAAAATCTTCTTCTCAGAAACTAATCAGCCAGATGAGTCTTTATAATTGCTAAGACTTTGGCCCCAGGACAGTTCTTTGGCCTCACAAGAATGTTCAGAGTTTGATGTAGGTTTATATCCCATATATAAGCTATTGTTAAGGATCTTTTTGAGAATTGCAATGCTCAACATGTGATATGACTATAAAATCATCTTGTAAAAAAAGGGACTAATGATTGCAGTATGTAAGAAAAATTACAAAAATAATATATATACGTAGCTAGGTAAATAAGTAAAATATAAAGGTAAATGTTATCCCAAAAAAATAATTTGTAGGAGTAAACACAGTGCCACCTTAAAGATTTGTTGGATTACCTATTTTAAACAAGTAAACAGAAATGTTTAAAGAGAGCTCGATGGGTCTGACAATTTTTATGGTCTCTTTAAAAGTGTTTGAATTTTATTATTTTATTTATTATTAGTTTTTGGCCATAAAAAACATGTCAAAATTTAATGCAGAGATTATGGTTAATTCGTTAACCACCTAGTCTCCTGAATTGTAAAATAAAAAAAATTATAATCGTGTAGTTTAAAACAACGGCCGAAGTTCACTTTATACTTATAAGTATAAATTGCATAAAAACTAATTTTAGGGAGTATCATGTTAACTGATAGCTTAGGGTGCTCCATATTGTAGATACTTTTTCACAGTTTATGACGACATGTTTTAGAGGACATAACATTCATTTTTCTTTGCGAGATTTATATATTATTTTAAAAACGGTTTAATTTGTGTTTATCCTTACTTTTTTCGTAAAGTCAGTCGCAGTTTTGATCAACTTCCAAAAACAAAGTCATTGGAACTATCAAAGCTTTGGGCTGATGCACTGGAGAAGAACGGACGCATAGAACTGGCCATCAAAAAAGCACAAGAGGCAAATGACAAAGTAAAATTCATGCTATTTCTGGCGTTTTATGGCAACCAATTTTTTATAATCAATAGTTAATGCACATGCAGGTATGCTGTGTGTTATCAAAAAAAGGTGACATATTTATTGCGTGTGTTTGTTTATTAATGTAGTTGTTCATTAAATTGGTCAAATTTAATAGAAAATGGCTTTATTAGGTAACTAATTTTACTGTGAGAATTTTGCGAAAGCATCAGTTAACCAAAAAGCATAAATTGATTTAAATTCCGATGATTAAAAAACATTTCTGTGGTCGTCATTTTTGTCAAGAAATTTTACAATTTTTATTTATTTTAACTGTTTTTTTATACAAAAAAAACTGCAACACCCAAAGGCTGCAAGATGTCAATAAAAGCTTGAAGGATTATAAAGGTTTTTTATCGTTAATTTCTTTAACAAAAATATTATTTTTAGTAATATGAGCTTCCCAGAGGACAAATATGTTTCTGATTAATTTTTGTTTATTCAAACAATTTACTCAAATTCCATTTTCGCCTATAAAACTATAACTATGCACGGGTTCAGCAATTGATACAATTCAAATCGGTGAATGCTAGTTGTATGGGAACTTGGCGCTGTGTCTAACTTTTATATTTACTTTTATATTAACCTGAGTACGAAAGAAATCACTTCCCAAAGAACCATGAAAAACTTGGCTACTCCACTGAGATTGATCCTAAAGAATAAAAATTATATCACGGTTACACGTAATGAAGCTGTCAGCACCTTTCTTTGATTTATAGGATTTGGTGGCAAGATTGAATCAAGAACTGGAAGATTCAAAAAGTGACAGTGAACCAGATGAGGAGTGGATCAGGGGTACTTTAGCAGAACACGTTACTCAGGTAGTTAAATGTTATGTTGTACAGTAAATGCACAACAAACATGGGTATATATTTGCAATTGCATTGTTCTTTCCCACTGTAAGTCCATACGGAGGAACTGCAATTATTTTTCTATAATCGCAATTGCTCTGTCTGTATACTATGACGTCATAAAGGTGTGACGTCATATACTTTTCCATGACGTTATAGATTTAACCGCTATACGATACATCATGTGTTTTTCTCCAACTCCATAAAATTGATGTATTTAATGTTAAAACATCTTATAATAACATTTTAAAGGAATTACTGTTATAACATATCATTGATTCTGTTAACAAATCTATGTGAATTAAAAAGATAAATTACAGTCTGAATGTTTATTTTTGATGCAATAGCTTAATGTCAAGGTCTAGGCTAATACAGGGTATTTGCGAGTGGTAAAATGCAAATATAAGTAATAAACAACGATTATGTATTGAACATGGCATTATGAATAGCAACTGCTCTGCTGGCATATTTTCCATGATGCGCGCCAACAGAGCAATTGCTATTCATAACGCCATGTTCACTCAATAACGTTGTTTATTTCTTAAATGTGAACTTATTCAATGCAGATATTTAAATTCTTCTTGTAGTCACTAGAACAGGCCAAAGAAACGGAAAAATTGCCAAAAAAGAAAAGGAGAAGTAGACGTTAGTCATCTCTTTATCACATTGGACTATTGTAATTAGATGTTATTATAGTAAACTTTTTTTGTATAAAATTTGATAATCTCTTGATTTGTTTGAACTTAGCAAAATGGAAACATAATGACGAACATCTTGATCAATCCACCACTGTTCATTCTGTAATTGCTGATGTCACCAGTCACATTACAAATTGGAAAGATGTTACTGAATTTGATTTACCCGTTTATAAACCAAGAAGAAAAAAACGAAAGCAATGTCAATTAAAAGGTCAACAGCAGAAACAAGATCAACCTCTCTTACGGTCAAAGGTTGTTAGATCGATCAACAAAAGAGCACCAAGTACTGAAGATAAATTCGACCAACTACCATCTGAATTACCAGCGGGATACAGTTCTGGTGATGAGTCTTCTTCTGGCGATGATATTTTTTCAATGGACAAAGATGAGCAAAATCTTTTCGAACCACTGGATGGCAAAACATTTTACGAAGATTCCTGCAAAGTTTACAACACACAGGAGCAATCACAAAATATCGACGATTGCCTGTTGACAAACGGTCTAGATTTATCCGACGAGTGTGTATCGGGAATGACATTCAAAGCTAAGAGTATATACGACGAAATGCGTAGTCCAGATGAATGCATGGATCTGTGTAAAAAATGTCCTGAAAGATACAGACTGTGTAGAATCGAAATTTTCAATTCACATAAAGCAGTTTGTCGAACTGTAAATGATAACATTGAAATTGAAATTTCAGGAAGATCGAAATGCGGAAAGGTTTTTAATCAAGACGAAGTTGTAATTGAAATATTTGAATATAGAGAACAGTTACACAAGACACAACGTCAATCTGCTGGAGATAATAAGGTTTACGGAAAAGTCATTGGCCAAATCAAAACAAATGAAAATCGGCCTAAACATCCCGTTCTGGTTTGCACTCTCGATCATTTTTGTATGTATCACATGAAGCCATTATGCAAAACTGTTCCAAAAATACATATCCTGAGCAAAAAACGCGATAAAGAGTCTCAAGTTGAATTATATGAATATACAAAACAAACAAAAAAACTTACTTTTGATCGATTGAAAACAATAGACCAATCAAAACGTGGGGAGTACTTATTTCTCGTGTGTCTTATCTCATGGAATGGGATGTATCCTCTCGGAGCAGTAATTGGTGTCTTTGATGGAAAGAGTGATATTCAAACGTCCATCAGGCTTGTTTGTCTTCGGAATAACGTGTCTGCATTGTATAAAGA